>NC_044035.1:54358926-54518563 GCF_901765095.1 Microcaecilia unicolor
CCAATGCCGGAGCCAAAGAAGGCGGCGGGCAGCAACCGCCACAGACATCTGCTTAGCCGAAGCTCTGACCAGATCATAAAGGGCATCAGCCAAAAAAGGCAGAGCAGACTCCATACGCGGGCCGACCTCAGCGAGGGAACCCGCTCAACCGTCTGCTGCAACCAGGTGCAGAAGAACAGGCACCAATAGGTGCTTTCATTTTGAATTTTGTTCGTTCAAGTGCACGTTTGTTACTTAGCAGCTGCCTTTAAAACTTGCACAGACTTCCTTCTGTTTGCATAACAAGACAAAACCAGCACTTTAATATGAAAGATAAACAAGAAACCCATCTCCGCAAAACCTTCCGTGCTACCCCCAGACCCTTGTGGAAAATTTCTCACATTGTGCACACATTAAAAATGGTGCAGCACACTCTCTGCAGAGCATGGAATAACTAAGGGGCCCTTTTACTAAGAAGCGTAGGCACCTGTGTGTCTACAAAGCACGTCAAATTAGAACTACTGCCACCCAGTTACCGCATGCCTAATTTTCATACACGTCCAAAACATGCGGCAGAAAAGAATTTCTATTTTCTAATGCATGGTGCTAACCGGGTGGTAATTGGAAGTGTACGTGGTAACATAGTAGATGACGGCAGAGAAAGACCTGTACGGTCCATCCAGTCTGCCCAACAAGATAAACTCATATGTGCTACTTTATGTGTATACCTGACCTTGATTTGTATCTGCCATTTTCAGGGCACAGACCGTATAAGTCTGCCCAGCACTAGCCCCGCCTCCCAACTACTAGCCCTGCCTCCTACCACCGGCGCTGCCACCCAATCTATGCTAAGCTTCTGAGGATCCATTCATGTTTATCCCACACATTTTTGAATTCCGTTACCATTTTCATCTCCACCACCTCCCGCGGGAGGGCATTCCAAGTAACCACCACTCTCTCCGCGAAAAAAATACTTCCTGACACTTGTGGTGGAAATTGGGAGCGTTCAAAAACCTACAAAATACCAACGGTACCTATAGATAAGAGACACCTGTAGACCTCAGGGCTTCTGTAGTGCTGTACAGTTAGGTACAGTAGGTTTTTTAATGTTCCTGGAGTGCTCACAATAAAAAATAAGCATTGGCACATCATCCAAAATATAGATTATTTTGCTGATAAACACATGCTGATGATTACCACCCGGTTAATGCGTGAGATCTTACTGCTAAGTCAATGGGTAGTAGTAAGGTCTCAGGCCCAAAATGGACATGCGCTAATTTTTATTTTGCCGCACATTCATTTTCAGCAAAAAAAAAAGCCCTTTTTTGCAGGCACGCTGAAAAAATGGACCTGCGAGTATCCAATACACCACCACATGCCTACACCAGCGCAGGCCATTTTTCAGCGCGCCTTAGTAAAAGGGCCTCTAAATCACCTCAGCAGCATACATTTTAATACAATTTGTAGCTGTGACTTCCAAGCAAGTTTAATACCCACACGCAACTTCTCTCTGCACTGCTCGGCGTGTACAACCAGCGTTCAACCCTCAGTATCCCTGCAGCTAAGCCCACAGTTGCTTCTGCATTGGCCTCCAAGTGATGCTGACAGTACAGCTTCACAGAGATCAGGTAGAGGAAACACTACAGGGCTGAAGCTCAGCAGCGAGGGGGAGTGGGTCGACAATAAACAGGAATGAATGAGCTAGAAAAAAAAATACAATTGCAGCCTTTTCTGTGCCCGGCCCCAGAACTTCAGCACTCTGGCTCAGTTTGTCATTTTGCTCCTTATCTTTCTACACTTCCTCATCTGATACAGTCCTTCATACTGTCACTATCCCTGCACCAAGTAAGACCGGAGGGGGAAGCAGACAGCAGATATTATATTGATATGTAATTATATGGTGACAGAGCAATAAGCCTAAAGAATAGAGAAGGCAAGAGATGTGAAGATACCTGTAGGTAGGTGAGTAAACAGAGCCCTGCAGGCTCTCCTCATTTCACACACAGCTGTGCACGATCCCAATGCCTCCTAACACCCTTTTTCTAATATCCTTCTCAACAGGATATGAAGGAAGCAAATTATGCCTGGCATCAGCATGCACAGTACAGCGACTCCATGCCTCTACTGATACATGAGGACAGAAGGGGGAACAGAAAAGGAGAAACAGAAGGGAAGAGAAAGGGTGTAGTCTGTTGATTTCAACCTCTAGATAAAAGGCATAGAGCGGTGATTATAACCCTAACCCTCTTACCACCATCATTTACTATGCTGCTTTAATTGCTTGATTTAGTGACCACTCAGATAGTTCTAAGGGAGAGTACATAGGTAATGCCATACTAGGAAAAGACCAAAGGTCCATCAAGCCCAGCATCTTGTCCCCGACAGCGGCCAATCCAGGTCAAGGGCACCTGGCAGCTTCCCACACGTACAAACATTCTATACATGTTATTCCCAAAATTGTGGATTTTTCCCATTTAGTAGCGGTCTATGGACTTGTCCTTTAGGAAACAGTCCAACCCCCTTTTAAACTCTGCCAAGCTAACCGCCTTCACTACGTTCTCCGGCAACAAATTCCAGAGTTTAATTATGCGTTGGGTGAAAAAAAATTTCTTCTATTTGTTTTAAATGTACTACACTGTAGTTTCATCGTATGCCCCCTAGTCCTAGTATTTTTGGAAAGCGTGAACAGACGCTTCACATCCACCTGTTCCACTCCACTCTATCATGTATTTTGGAGCTTGGTGAGAGGGGGGAGTGGCACGGTCCTTTCTTCCCACAGTACGTTGCAGATATGACACCAGAATGGCCAGGGAAAAAAAAAAAAAAAGAAAAGAAGAATGTCCTCTAATAGTAGAGAATAAGACTCGACGCGGCACCGTGTTTCGGCGAGAAACGCCTATTTCTAGATGGTTATATATGTTTTTACTACTCAAATCAATATGTACATAATTACATATCCATCTACTCCACTCTGTTATATGCATTTTAATGGACTCATATTTATATATTTTAAAATTGTGGACTCCTGAGGCAGGCGTTTCTCACCAAAACACAGCGCCGTGTCGAGTCTACTATTAAAGAACATTTTTACTACTTATTCTTTGTCTCCTTGGTTTTTTTTGGAAGCATCCTGTTGATCACGCTACTCTACTTTCTGTGCTTCCCCTCGTAGCGGATCTAGTTTCTCCACTTTTGTGGTTGTTTTCAGAAAAAAAAGTAAACATTTTGGGGTTTTATCCTATTTTTGGAAGTGAAGAATGTCCCTTTTTCCAAAGATTGTCTCCAGGGTGAGAAAAATGAATATGCTGAATTTTACCTGTTAACTAGGAACAGTACGTTTTACTGCACTACTACGTTTTTGTGGAGAAGGGGAATTGTAACAGCTAGTTGTCCTGTTTGTCTGTCTTGAATAGCTTGTAAGCTCTGTCGAGCAGGGAGGGTCTCTTATGTGTATGTGTACAGTGCAGTAGAAATATGTAGTAGCAGTAGTAATAGCTATTCCAATTGGTGTATTGGTATCGACCTGGCAATGAATCTAAAGTAGAATGAGGAGAAAGTGCAAATCCAGTACTACAGTGATGGAAGGAAGGAGAGCGTTCTTAATTGATACAGAGGAGAGTTAAGAAGAAATTGGGCCTGAGAGAAACTGAAATACGGCAGAAAGATACAGAAATATTTCTCACTGTTATGGGTGTCACAGGCTTGAAAAAGAAATTCCAAGAACACATAGATAGGTTGCCTATACACATTACATCTTATGAACTCCAGAGGGATGCAAGCTCTACCACATGCATTAGCAGTAAATTTAAAAGCCTGGCTTAGGAGTCAGGTTCTTTTCTGTCATAGTATGCGCAAAACTAATCCATTTGGAGCAGTGGCGTAGCTACGTGGGGCCATGGGGACCTGGGCCCCTGTTTTTGCTGGCGGGGTCCCCAACCCCCCATAGCTGAAGCCTTTTCCGGCGCCGCCATGTTGCCTGCCCTTTCTTCCCCCTCATGTCCTGCACACTCCTTTTAGTGAAATTGAGCATGCTCAGTTTCACTAAAAGGAGCGTACAGGATGTGAGGGGGAAGATAGAGCATGGCAGGCAATGCAGCGGTGCCAGAGACCGGCACTGGACAAGGCTTCAGCTGACGGGGGTTGAGGACCCCCGCCAGTCAAGGTATTTGGTGCAGCAGTGGGTGGGGAGGGAGCGGAAGGCGGTGGGGGGGGGGGACAGGGCAGCAGACCAAAATTGCCCCCCACTTCAGGCTCTGGCCCCCTCCCACCACGAGGTCTGGCTACACCCCTGATTTGGAGAAACTATCCCTGAGAGAAACTCAAGTACAGAGGTTGCCCTACCATGTAAAGGAATCTCTACGACCCATTCCTAAAGGAGCCGCAAGGATTTCTAAGCACTCAAGACCTGAAAGACTGGAAAAATACGGACTCATAATGTAATTTAATTCAAAGTCTTATGGACTCTCGGCCTCAAGATCCTACAGCATGGATTGCAACAGCATTAACAATAATCAAACAGTTACCCCCACCACCCTTTCCTTCCCCCCACCCTATCACTCAAAAGAGGAAAAACAACAAGCAAACAGCCAAATTTTCAAATGTCTGCAAAATACTGCATAAACACCTAGCACTTTATAATCCTCAGGGAGCCGATTCTAAAACTTAGCACTGCTCCTGAGAAGCATGGGCTTTGTGTTCCTAACAAACACTTCTTTGTAGCAGGCAAAGCCAGATTAGGAAAAGTACTTGTGTACTGTCAGGCTACCACCTTGGAACAGTTTTGGCTTCAGGAAACTTGGGGCTAGATTTACTAATGGGTGTTATTGTGTCAGAACTACTACTACTACTACTTAACATTTCTAAAGCGCTACCAGGGTTACGCAGCACTGTACAATTTCACAAAGAGAGACAGTCATGCACTAATGTGTTCAACACACATTTGTTAGTAAAAAGTCTAACACGAGACTACCTCTACTTCAGGAAGTAAGTGAAAGCCTGGCTCTTCTCCCACTGTGACTGATTACACACCACTCTACACCTGGACTAGTTTGCTCCGTAGTAATATAGTAACATAGTAGATGACGGCAGATAAAGACCTGTGCGGTCCATCCAGTCTACCCGAGAAGATAAACTCATTACATAAGGTATGAGGTAATACAACATATATATACCTGATCTTGATTTGTCCATGCTATTTTCAGAGCACAGACCTTAGAAGTCTGCCCGGCACTGTCCTTGTTCACTACAATCCAACCAAGTCTATCCAGCCACGATCAGGATACAGACCACAGAAGTCCGCCCAGTACCGGCTTTGCTTCCCAATAACCAGTATTGCCACCTATTCTCCTCTAAGCTTCTTTGGCTCTACTCCTTCTAAACAGGATTCCTACGTGTTTATCCCACACATTTTTAACATTGTAACTTAGACCAGTTCCTTATATTTTAACTGTACAAAGAACATGCAGTGACTTGTAACCACCCATTTATCCAGTATGTTTTTTTCTAGCAAAAAAAGGTGCCGGTACTCAAATGCCAGGCCACCCTTCAGGGGTGGGGTGATCACTGAGGGACCCACCCCACAATAGCCAGGCCCCCCTGCAACCAGTCACAAAATCTATGACAAGGCAGAATTGGTGTGTAGAGCCTGAGCTCTTTCATTAAAACTTGGGGTCCATGGGTCAATTTTAGCAGACACTGGAAAAGGTGCCGGTACTCAGTACCCCCTCAAAAAAAGCCCTGTATTTATCCCAATTGACTCTGTACCACCCATCTTGTCCCTATCTATATATCTGCACAGGGCCCCTCGGTTACATGGTAAGCTGTATTGTAGAAAAGCATCACAGCAATGTTAATTGAATGTTTTATTTTATTTATTTTATTATTTTTCTTACATTTGTACCCCGCACTTTCCCCACTCACAGCAGGTTCAATGTGGCTTACATATTATATACAGGTACTTATTTGTACCTGGGGCAATGGAGGGTTAAGTGACTTGCCCAGAGACATAAGGAGCTGCCTGTGCCTGCAGTGGAAATTGAACCCAGTTCCCCAAGATCAAAGTCCACCACACTAGCCACTAGGCCACTCCTCCACTAGCAACATTCCATGTAGAAGCCTGCCCTTGCAGGACGTCAGACTCACAGAAACAGAAGCCTTCGCGGCTGCAAGGGCAGGCTTCTACATGGAATGTTGCTAGTGGAATAGCAACATTAACATTCCATGTAGAATCTCAAATAGTAGCAACAGAATCTCAATAGTAGCAACATTCCATCTAGAACCTCCAATAGTAGCAACATTCCATGTAGAATCTGAAATAGAGAAAGGGAACTGGGACTTGATATGCTGCCTTTCTGTGGGGTTTACATAGTATATACAGGTACTTATTTGTACCTGGGGCAATGGAGGGTTAAGTGACTTGCCCAGAATCACAAGGAGCTGCCTGTGCCTGCATTGGGAATCGAACCCAGTTCCCCAGGACCAAAGTCCACCACACTAACCACTAGGCCACTCCTCCACTAGCAACATGCCATGTAGAAGCCTGCCCTTGCAGTCGCGCAGGCTTCTGTTTCTGTGAGTCTGACGTCCTGCACGTACGTGAAGGACGTCAGACTCACAGAAACAGAAGCCTGCGCGGCTTCAAGGGCAGGCTTCTACATGGAATGTTGCTAGTGGAATAGCCACAATATCAATGTCTCTGGTAACATTCAATAACTTGTACACACAAACCAGGACTTATAGCCACCAACTTCAAGAGAGTGCTGTAAAACAGTTCACACCAGTATAATATTATAGAAATATTTTTTATGTGTATAGAGTACCCTCAGATATTCACCACTATAACTGCAGTCAATAATGCTGCTACAAAGTGGCATAGCATTTCTTTCATCAGGTAACTCTAACAAATGTTTGGGGGGAGCAACATATGCTCATTTTTTATGCTTCCCAATCACCTCAGTGCTATAAAATCACTTATTACTTTTAAAATTGTATATACTAGGTGAAAACTGTGCACTTATCTCTTAAGTTCTTGCCTTCCAGGCAGAACTATCTTGCCTTGCTGAAACATTTGTCAGTTGCCTTCCCCTGAAACCGCCCGACTCCGCGGGGTTTCAATCACTTTCCTCAGGGACAAGGGTTAAGGCTGCATAAATCTTTTCTTCCTCCTTGTTTTCTTCTCTCAAGCAATCCACAAGTCTTGTGCTATGCCTTTCTGTGGGGTTTACATAGTATATACAGGTACTTATTTGTACCTGGGGCAATGGAGGGTTAAGTGACTTGCCCAGAATCACAAGGAGCTGCCTGTGCCTGCAGTGGGAATCGAACCCAGTTCCCCAGGACCAAAGTCCACCACTCTAACCAGCATGCTTATTAGATGTTTCATTCGTATTATGCTGACATCGTATTATATCTCATTTGAATTTCAGTGCTGTTAAATGTGTATATTTTTTATACGGTTTCATGGTAGTCCTATTATTAGGTTTTAATTTGTTGCTCTCAAGTTTACTTCATTTATTGTATTCGGCAATTTTTAATTACGTTTTGCTGTTAACAAAATTGTAAGTTTTATGTTAAACTGAACCTGCTGTACACTGCCTTGGGTGAATTTCTTCATAAAGGTGGTTAATAAATCCCAATAAATAAATAAAACCTGTGATACATAATGAATGTGTTAGCAGGAAGAAACACCTTTTTAGTAAATCTATCACTTATTTTGTTGGCTCAACAGCTCTTGTGTGAAGAGTGATTTATTAAGTCCTGTCATTAAACATCTGGGTGGAAAAAAAACCTCCCCTAGTTCAGAAAAGACCTAGTCCTGGGGCCTCATAGCCTATTCTGTGGTGAGGACACATGAAAGAAGATGATGATGCTATGTCAGTAGAGTAATGTCACCTGTTAGTTGACAATTACAAGTAATCTGATGCACAGAGCTCTGAGAATACCACAGTAAATACAGCATTAGCAGTAGTATTAGGAAAAAAAGCTGTTATCTGAAAATTAAATTCCTTTTTCCTTCTGATCTACATTTCATTCCTGAAGAAAGGTTAAAGTTGAGAGTTTGAAGCACCTCTTCAAACCTTCACACAATTACAAATTTAAATAAAGCAGGACATTAATTCTTATCACAAAGGCATGTCAAGTATGAACCTAGCATAAACAGCCAAACTCAGGGATAGAGAGCATAAGACAGGGGACATCACCCCAACAGAAGTCGCTCAATCTTTATTCCTAAAAATGTAGTGGAGTAGGCTGACACAATGATCTGTTACTGCAGTTGCAGAAAAAACATTCTGGGCCCCAGAAAAAAAGATGCTCCTCCTAATGCCAGGGGGTCGGGAGATGTAAGAAGGTTGCTGCAAATGTCAGGGGGATCTTGTGATGCCAGGCTCAATGTGGCTTACAATACATCATGATAGGTGGAAATATAGTAGAAAATAGTCATTAGCTGTTACAGAAGGGTCTTGGGTAACACGATAATGAATAAAACATTATAGTAATATAACAAGCATATATTATAAGACAGTTTTGAATATATGTGGAAGAGTGATGTGTGTTCACATTTGTTGGTCTTTGTGGTATGCCTTGTTAAAGAGATGAGTCTTCAGTAGTTTGCGGAAGTTGGTTAGTTCGTAAGTCGTTTTTAAATTATGTTTAAATTATGTTTCCGAGATCACATACAACTTTAATAGAATAAAGTAGATCCAATGTCCGTGGAAATGTATAAAGCTTCCGTCAGCTAAAAGCTTCCTTGCACCCTACATATGCTGCATTGCAGCAGTCTAGTCGTGATAGTGTCCAGAAAGATTGTCTAGGGAAATATTCTTATTCTTCTCAGTTTTCATAGTGTTCTGAAACATTTTGATGTTACTGCTGATATTTGATTGTCTAGTGTTAGATGTTTGTCGAGAATGATTCCTAGTATTTTAACTTGTTTTGTTGTAGTATGTTTGTTGGTTGATTGTGAAGTTTTGGTAGTATGTGGGGTTGTGTGGGCTGAATAGTACTAGGAATTTGGTTACGTCTCTGTTCAGTTTGAGTTTGAAAGTTATTGCCCATTCTTCCATGAGGTCCAATCCTTTTTTTATTTTGTCCTGTATGTTTGTGATATTGTTTTGGAAAGGTATAAAGATGGTGATGTCGTCTTCATATATAAATGGGTTGAAACCCATTAATTCCAGGTTTTTTTTTTGAGTGGCGCCATCGTTACATTGAACAATATTGGTGATATTGGCGATCCCTGTGGTATCCCGCACTCAGAGATCCATGAGGCTGATGTTTGGTTGGACATCTTTACAATGTAGGATCTGGTCTTTAGGAAGCTACTGAACCATGTTGCCACTGCAACACTGATTCCTATGTTGTCGGGCAGTGTCATTAGTGTGGTGTGGTCTACTACTCCTCCACTCCTTCTGCCACCTTTGTTTTTATTAGGCTTCATGAAGCACTTAGGCAACATATTAGGATTTAGGATTTATTTACAGCCTTTTTGAAGGAATTTTTCTTCACCCAACGCATAATTAAACTCGAATTCGTTGCCGGAGAACGTGGTGAAGGCGGAAAGCTTGGCAGAGTTTAAAAAGGGGTTAGACAGTTTCCTAAAGGACAAGTTCATAAACCACTACTAAATGGACTTGGGAAAAATCCACAATTCCAGGAATAACATATAGAATGTTTGTACGTTTGGGAAGCTTCCTAGGTGCCCTTGGCCTGGATTGGCCGCTATCGTAGACAGGATGTTGGGCTCGATGGACCCTTGGTCTTTTCCCAGTGTGGCATTACTTATGTACGTATGAATTGACTCAAGGCATGGAGGGGCATTTTCGAACGGCGCCGGCCATCTCCATGGCCGGCTCCGCAAGTGGGCGGAGCCAACCGTATTTTTGAAAAAGATAGGCAGCCATCTTTTTTTTCAATAATACAGTTGGGGCCACCCAAATGTCAGAGATGGCCAGGTTTGAGATGGCCGGCCTCGGTTTTTGCCCATAATGGAAACCGAAGCCGGCCATCTCAAACCCAGCCAAATCCAAGGCATTTGGTCATGGGAGGGGACAGGATTCGTAGTGCACTGGTCCCCCTCACATGCCAGGGCACCAACCGGGCACCCTAGGGGGCACTACAGTGGACTTCGCAAATTGGTCCCAGGTGCATAGCTCCCTTACCTTGGGCTGAGCCCCCCAACCCCCCCCCCTAAAACCCACTCCCCACAACTATACACCACTACCATAGCCCTAAGGGGTGAAGAGGGGCACCTACATGTGGGTACAGTGGGTTTCGGGTGGGTTTTGAAGGGCTCCCATTTTCCACCACAAGTGTAACAGGTAGAGGGGGGATGGGCCTGCCTTAAGTCCACTGCACCCACTAAAACTGCTCCAGGGACCTGTATACTGCTGCGATGGACCTGAGTATCAGTGGCGTAGCCAGACTGTCAATTTTGGATGGGCCTGAACCTAAAGTGGGTGGGCACAAAATTTTCTCTCTACCCCCCTTCCCCAGCAAAATTTAGTCACAGTTATCAGACGCATTTGTCACACAGGGGTAAAGTGCTGCTTTTCAGTGCATCAGGTTTCAGAAAATAATTTATTTCATAGCCTAACACCCTTTTCAATGAGCTTTCAGAGGCCAAAACCTCCTGCCTCGGGTCAGTATAATGCTGTTATGGTATCCTCTCCTGACCTAAGGAAGGAAGTATTGGTCTCTGAAACTTTATTAACACAGGTACCATATTACTTTATCCTAAATTAAAAATAAAATTATTTTCTTTACCTTTGTTGTATGGCCATTTACTTTTCTCATTGTGTTGCTCCGTCTCTAGATTCTGCTTTACTTCGTCTTTCTCTTGCCAGGGTTTCCTGTCCGTTCATCACCTATGGCTTTTCATCTTTTCCTCACTCTTGTTCTCCACATGCCCCTTCCTCTTATTCTCCAGTTTTTCCCTACTCTGTCCTCTCCCTCTTTCCATCCAGCAGCTCCCCTCTTTCTCTCCCCATCCTTCCAGTGTCTCCCCTCTTTCTTTTGCATCCAGCGTCTCCTTTTTCTCCCTACCCTTCCCATCCAGTGTCTTCCCTCTTTCTCTCCTAATCCTTCCACCCATCTACCCTCTCTCCTAATCCTTCCATCTAATGTCTCTATCTCCCCTCTCCTTCTATCCAGTGTCTCTCTATCTCTCTACCCTTTTCTGTTCAGTCTCCCCTCTCTCTCCACATCCTTCCAGTCTCTCCCCTTTCTCTCTGCATCCTTTCATCCATCTCTCCTCTTTCTCTCCCTATCCTCCCATGTCCAGCAGCTCTCTCCCCTCCAGTCCCTTCTTCCTCTTTCTCCCTTGTCCAGCAGCTCTCCAGCCCCTTCCTCCTCTCCCTCCCATGTTCAGCGGCTCTCTCCCTTCTTCCTCTTCCTCCCTTGTCCAGCAGCTCTCCAGCCCCTTCCTCCTCTCCCTCCCATGTCCAGCAGCTCTCTCCCTTCCCTCCAGTCCCTTCTTCTTCTCCCTCCCATGTCCAGTAGCTCTCTCCCTTCCCTTCCATCCAATCCCCTCCTCCTCTCCCTCCCATGTCCAGCAGCTCTCTCCCTTCCCTCTAGTCCCTTCTTCCTCTTCCTCCCTTGTCCAGCAGCTCTCCAGCCCCTTCCTCTTCTCCCTCCCATGTCCAGTAGCTCTCTCCCTTCCCTCCTTTCCCTTCTTCCTCTCCCTCCCATGTCCCAGCAGCTTCTCCCTTCCCTCCAGTCCCTTCTTCCTCTCCCTCCCATGTCCCAGTAGCTTCTCCCTTCCCTCCAGTCCCTTCTTCCTCTCCCTCCCATGTCCCAGTAGCTCTCTCCCTTCCCTCCAGTCCCTTCTTCCTCTCCCTCCCATGTCCCAGCAGCTTCTCCCTTCCCTCCAGTCCCTTCTGCCTCTTCCCTCCCATGTCCCAGCAGTTTCTCCCTTCCCTCCAGTCCCTTCTTCTCCCTCCCATGTCCCAGTAGCTCTCTCTTCCTTCCCTCGTCCCTTCCTCCTCTCCCTCCTATGTCCCAGCAGCTCAGCCACTTTCCCCCCAGGCCCGCGAATCCACATCCTTCCCGCACTGTCACTGCCCTTTTGTCCCGCGGAGGCAGCGTTCAGCGTTTCCTTCCTGCCCTGTCTTCTCCCCAGGCTCCGCTGCATCGTCCCTGCAAGTGGAATCTTTTTCTTTTCGGCCGTCGCGCTGCGCTGCCATTCACACAGGCAGCTTCGCTCTCCCCCACCGCATTCATCTGGCCCTAAACAGGAAGTGCATCAGAGAGGGCCAGAATGGACGCGGCGGGGGAGGAGCGAAGCTGCCTGTGTGAATGGCAGCGCAGCACGACGGCCGAAAAGAAAAAGGATTCCACTTGCAGGGACGATGCAGCGGAGCCTGGGGAGAAGACAGGGCAGGAAGGAAACGCTGCCTCCGCGGGACAAAAGGGCAGCGACAGTGCGAAGGTTGTGGATGGGCGGGCCTGGAGGGAAAATGGGTGGGCCTGGGCCCGTCCAGGCCCTCCCGTGGCTACGTCCCTGCTGAGTATGACATTTGAGGCTGGCAAAAAAAGTTTTTAAAGTTGTTTTTTTTGAGGGTGGGAGGGGGTTAGTGACAACTGGAGGAGTCAGGGGAGGTGATCCCAGATTCCCTCCGGTGGTCATCTAGTCAGTTGGGGCACTTTTTTGGGACTTGGGCCTGAAAAAAACGGGACCAAGTGAAGCCGGCAAAATGCTTGTCAAGTCCGGCTTTCTTTTTTCCATTATCGGGTGAAGCCGGCCATCTCAACGCACGCCCCCCCGTCCCGCCCACGTCACCCTACTGAAACGCCCCCTTGAAGTTTGGCCGGCTCTGCGATGGAAAGCAGTTGGCGCCGGCCAAAATCGGCTTTCAATTATACTGATTTGGCCGGGTTTAGGAGATGGCCGGCCATCTCCCAATTTGTGTCGGAAGATGGCCGGTGACCTCCTATGAAAATGAGCTGGATGGTATACAATATTACAATGTCAACACAATACATAACAGGGTGTAAGCAAAGATGGAACATACAGATAGATAATACAGAGTTACAGGAGTAAAACAATACAGTACATACAATAATAGTATGTGAAGCGTGTGTGTGTGTGTGTGTGTTTGCTTTCTGCTTCGTGAAATACAGATAGTTTTATGTTAAGTGAAGTCTTTCAGGAACTACATTCCAGAGTGTCAGGGCTACTCCAGAGAAGGCTCGCTTGCATATAGTTACATAATGCTTCACATTTTAAAACAAAACAACTTTCAATTAAAAATCTAGATACTTCCCTCGGGGGCAATTTCTCCAAACGGGGTTTGTGGAGTATCATCTCAGTCTCTCAAATGTACCTATGCTGTCAAGGTTGTTTTATTTGCTAGGATTCAGGCTGATCCTTGACCTCAGGCTGAATCAGAGCATGGATGCAGTGATTAGCTCTAGAGAGGCCAGGAAGGGCACAGACTACATTGCTGCATGGCAGTTTCCATCTGTGGGTGCATAATACACATCAGTGCCATTAAACAGTGCACAGATGCTGAGACATTTTAGCATTGCTCTTGGGTTAGCTATGGTTTGGAATGGACGTAAATGCATAGCTGGCACACTGTAGAACACAAAAATTATTTAAAGGGTAAGTACTTCCAGTTCAGTTACTGGTAGGCAATTTATTGTGTGAGAAGATAGTCCCGTGAGACTGCTGGTTCCATGTTACTCTCTTCCAGAGTGTTCTCTCCTCATAAGCCTGCTAAGCTGTGTAGGTAACTACTACTACTACTACTATAAATCATTTCTATAGCGCTACCAGTCCTACGCAGTGCTTTACAATTGAACATGAAGAAAAGACAGTCCCTGCTCAAAAGAGCTTACAATCTAAATCAGGACTGACAGACAGGACCAATAAGGATAAGGGTAGGAGGACACATAGGAATGATTCTAAATGGAATGTTGCTACTATTGGAGATTCTAGATGGAATGTTAATGTTGCTATTCCGCTAGCAGCATTCCATGTAGAAGCCTGCCCTTGCAGATCAGTAACACGGCCGCGCAGGCTTCTGTTTCTGTGAGTCTGACGTCCTGCACGTACGTGCAGGACGTCAGACTCACAGAAACAGAAGCCTGCGCGGCCGTGTTGCTGATCTGCAAGGGCAGGCTTCTACTACTACTACTATAAATCATTTCTATAGCACTACCAGTCCTACGCAGCGCTTTACAATTGAACATGAAGAAAAGACAGTCCCTGCTCAAAAGAGCTTACAACTAAATCAGGACTGACAGACAGGACCAATAAGGATAAGGGTAGGACAGACAGAAGGACACAAGAAACTAATACAACAAAGGAAAATTCTTAAATTTAAATTATGTAGAATCTTTGCATAGAAATTCCAAGCTTAACTTAGCAAGAAATCAGTCTGGTACAACAGCAGTTACAAGCACCTATAAATATAAAAGGACATCAATAATTCAAAATAGCTGGGCTACTCCAGTGATAAATGCTGTGCACTGCCATGCATCAAAAGGTTAAATTCCCAAGTCATGCTTTTGCCTCCCCTGGGGAGGAGGGGAAAGGGGGGGAGGGTATGAAAATGTCAATTACTCAATGGCACCACCTTGTGTTGACACATAATTCATGTTAACTGGGCTCTGAACTGAGCCACTGCTTGTAGCCCCGATGGTCAGACTTTCGCTGCAATGGCTGGGCCGAGTTGTGAAGGGGGATATAAAATTAAGGGGGAAATGAAGGCTATTAGTCAACTGAGGTTGGTTCCAACTGAGCTAGAAGCCCAAAGATATAACAGGCCATTTATAAGTTGGAGCCTCAAGTTAGGCACTACAGTGAGGCGCTCTGCACCCATTTTATAATGCTGCTTTAGGCTCACCCTAAATCATTATCAAATACTAGCACAAACCACTTAGTCATGACCTCTTATGCCATGTCAATGGCAGGTGTTGATGGTCACGCCCATGTGCACCGAGTAATGTACACACCTGACAATATTCTATAAGCGTCACTTGGCGCCATGCCCACAGTCCACCCATGATCTTCTAACCATTACACCCACTTTTGATATGTACCATTCCCCTAATTCTAGAAAAGCTGCCAAAAATTGTGTGTGTAAATTTGGGCATATGCACAATTTGTGCACACAATTTAATTGAACGAGCTAATTAGCACCAATAATTGGATTTCAACAAGCAACTGTTGCCACTAATTAGGAATTGGAATTTTAAGTATATATCCAACACCTAAATTTTACGCACAAGTAAAAAGAAGGGGCGCGGACATGGGAGGATGATAGGCGGAACAGGGGCGTTCCTAGCATTTACACATTTTACAGAATAAGGGGGATATAAGCCTAATTTAGGCACATGCATTTGCACCAAGTTGAATACTGTGTGCAATTCTGGTCACCACATCTCAAAAAAAAGATATAGTACAATTAGAAAAAGTACAGAGAAGGACGACAAAAATGATAAATGGGATGGGACAACTTCCTTATGAGGAAAGGCTGAAACTGCTAGGGCTCTTCAGCTTGGAGAAAAGATGGCTGAGAGGAAATAGGACAGTGGTATATAAAATAATGAGTGATGTGGAATGGGTAGAAGTGAATTGCTTGTTTACTCTTTCCAAAAATACTAGGACTACGGGGCATGTAATGAAACTACAAAATAGTAAATTTAAAACGAATTGGAGAAAATATTTCTCCACTCAACACGTAATTAAACTCTGGAATTCGTTGCCAGAGAATGTGGTAAAAGTCGTTCGCTTAGCGGGGTTTAGAAAAAGGTTTGGATAGCTTCTTAAAAGAAAAGTCCATAAGCCATTATTAAAATGGACTTGGAAAAATCCACTACTTATTTCTAGGATAAGCAGCATAAAATGTATTGTACTGTTTTGGGATCTTGTGAGGTACCTGTGACCTAGACTGGCCACTGTTGGAAACAGGATACTGGGCTTGATGGACCTTCAGTCTGTCCCACTATGGCAACACTTATGTATGGAAAAGTGATCACTGAAGCAGCTATAGAGTTCATCTCATCAAGGTCTTTGACCTAGTGACATAGAAAGCCTTAATGTTTTAGACCCTTAGAAGGGAAAACGTGCTGACAATAATACACTAGAATTTTGTGGCATCACAACTAAGGAGCCCATTTACTAAGCTGCATTAGGTGCAAAAGCATGCCCAATGCAGCTTAAAATGAAGTACTGCAGGACACACTCAGGCATTCTCTGGTACCTGCCAAATGTGTGCATGCTAACCGCTCACTAAAAAATATTTTTTGGGAGGACGGTGTATCTCAGAGTGGGAATTCCTGCGCTAACCAGTTAGTGCAGCCACATTACCACACACTGATTAGCGCATGAATACTCCGTGAGTCCTTACAGGCTACAAAAATGGGTGACAGCAGGTACACACATGATAATTTTTCAAAATGGTCACACGTTATGTTGGCGTAAGTTGGTTAACCAACTATTGTGCTGTGTATACCACTTTTTGCTACGTTTTTTTTTTTCGCTTTGACCTTTCAGCGGTTCTTTGATTGAGATTCTGATAGTGCTCAGATCATTAGATACTTATAGAATGCCACTGATTGTTGTGGACTCCTGATGCAGGCAAGAGTGCCGAATTAAGGCCTGTGTTGAGCCCCATATAAGAAACTGAGCTCAGCACCATTTTAAATGGGACTTACATAAAAAAGAATCTTGGTCTACCCATTACCCCATTACTTTAATACTACTTATCATAAGAACATAAGCATCGCCATGCTGGGACAGACCAAGGGTTCATCGAGCCCAGCACCCTGTCACCTGCCAAAAGAACAAGCAATTTGTCTTGCCCATCCTAGAAATACTGTATTATTCCCTCGTCCATTCAATAACATTCTATGGCTTTTTCCTCTAGGAAGCTGTCCCACACTTTTTTGAAGTCCGCTAATTTAACCGCCTTAACCACCTTTTCCGGCAGTGAATTCCATAGTTTAATTACACGTTGAGTGAAGAAAGATTTTCTCCGATTCATTTTAAATTTACTACATTGTAGCTTCATCGCATGCCCCCTTTGTCCTAGTATTTTTGGAAAGCGTAAACAGACGCTTCACATCTACCCGTTCAACTCCACTCATTTTATAGACCTCTATCATATCTCCCCTCAGCCGCCTTTTCTCCAAGCTGAAGAGCCCCAGCCTCTTCAGCCTATCCTGATAGGGAAGTCGTCCCATCTCCTCTATCATCTTTGTTGCCCTTCTCTGCACCTTTTCCAATTCCACTATGTCTTTTTTGAGGTGCGGCGACCAGAATTGAACACAATACTCGAGGTGTGGTCGCACCATGGAGCGATTCAACGGCAGAATATCATCCTTATTTTTGTTTTCTACTTCTACTTATGTTTGGGTTATCTCCACTGGTTCTCCTCTTCCCTTGTTTTGTCGCATGCTAAAGGCAACATTTGCGCATGCAGGAACAAACAGGAGACAGTCTACCGCGGAAGTAGAACAGACGACCAAACAGCAGCGGCAATCCAAGGAAGGCCAAATACAGCAAGAGTTTATCCAAATGTCAACTTTAATGGATATAGGACCTAACCTGGCCACGTTAAGGAAAATCCTTCGTCAGGAGTCACATAGGTTTCTACAATACATTCACGAGACTCAAAGCATATACTGCAATACCCGCGTTTAAATGAGGTCCAATGTCAAAAGTAAAAGAATGCAGCCAACAGCATCTGCACAGAAAAAATTCTGGTCCAATTCCAAAAGTCAGTAACCATCAGTGGAGGAGTGGCCTAGTGGTTAGGGTGGTGGACTTTGGTCCTGGGGAACTGAGGAACTGAGTTCAATTCCCACTTCAGGCACAGGCAGCTCCTTGTGACTCTGGGCAAGTCACTTAACCCTCCATTGCCCCATGTAAGCCGCATTGAGCCTGCCATGAGTGGGAAAGCGTGGGGTACAAATGTAACAACAACATGGAATGTTGCTACTATTGGAGATTCTACATGGAATGTTGCTATTCCACTAGCAACATTCCATGTAGAAGGCTGCGCAGGCTTCTGTTTCTGTGAGTCTGACGTCCTGCACGTACGTGCAGGACGTCAGACTCACAGAAGCAGAAGCCTGCGCGGCCACATTGATGATCTGCAAGGGCCAGGCACAGGCAGCTCCTTGTGACTCTGGGCAAGTCACTTAACCCTCCATTGCCCCATGTAAGCCGCATTGAGCCTGCCATGAGTGGGAAAGCGTGGGGTACAAATGTAACAACAATATGGAATGTTGCTACTATTGGAGATTCTACATGGAATGTTGCTACTATTGCAGATTCTACATGGAATGTTGCTATTCCACTAGCAACATTCCATGTAGAAGGCTGCGCAGGCTTCTGTTTCTGCGAGTCTGACGTCCTGCACGTACGTGCAGGACATCAGACTCACAGAAGCAGAAGCCTGCGCGGCCACATTGATGATCTGCAAGGGCCAGGCACAGGCAGCTCCTTGTGACTCTGGGCAAGTCACTTAACCCTCCATTGCCCCATGTAAGCCGCATTGAGCCTGCCATGAGTGGGAAAGCACGGGGTACAAATGTAACAAAACAAAATATAGCCTTATCTCATGAGAAAGATCCACATAAGGGCTACTTTTTACTGCAGCTTAGTAAAAAGGTCCCTACGTTTGGACTTGTACAATGCAAATGTAAGATCTTATCATGAAATATACTACGCATAAACCTGGCACATGACAGGGCTGCAGTCAGAAAGATATATACTCTTGGTGCAGATGCTTTGGCGGCACAATTCTGAAGGTCAAATGCTGACAGCTTGTAAGCAGTGTTTATATCTTCACGACAGGTCACCCTGGAGTTCGTTATTATATAATACTGTAGATGTGTTTTCCTTGTGTAATTAAAGCTATACCGCTGCTTCCTCAATCACTACAATTCCACTAATAATCAACACTCCTGAGATGGTTTTGTTTTTTGTAGAAATCCAGAATTCTATTCCTGAAAAACCAATCCCGGCAGAGGCACGTGTCATTCAGTCAGCTCTCCAGCAGCCCTGCTTTTCAGGCTCGGAACGCACCGAAATGTGAGCAAGAAAAACTTGGAAGCCTGCACGAAAAATCCCGTGAAACAATTTTGCAATGACTATAGGTTATCAATAGAAATCAAACAAAATAAAACATGGATAAGATGATACCTTTTTTATTGGACATAACTTAATACGTTTCTTGATTAGCTTTCGAAGGTTGCCCTTCTTCGTCAGATCGGAAATAAGCAAATGACTATACAATTCAATAAAAAACAAGGAAAGCTAGTGTTTGAAAGACTGGAATATTGTTTCTAGCATTTCATCTGTATTTAAAGTCATAGTTAACCAGGTGCCTGGATTACAATTGTAGCAACGCCCTGCTTTTTCACAAGAAGGTCTGTTCTTTTTACAGGAGTGTGGCACAAACCATTACAACAAGCACGCCAAATAAAACTGTTATCCACAAGTTACGGTTGTACAGGTTTTAACTCCGACAATTATATCTGCCAAGAACAGGTTTGCTCAGAATCAGTCACTGAGCTATAACATTGTTGGTGGCAAATATTTCTCAAGGGCATTTCTTCAGAAAATCTCAATCAAAAATTAACCCATATATTGACCATTTATTGACATTTATTACCACCTTTGGGTTTGAGAGGGCATTTAAGGAGAACTAAAAACTTGACACTGGACATTCCTGTTTAACGGAATTTGAAACTGAAATCAGAGCATTCTTTTCTCTTTCCAAGGTCCAAAAGTTTAGAATAAGCTACCAGTTTCAATACGGATGATATCAAATTGCAGTATTTTTTTTCGAAAGGCCTTAAAATCCTATTTGTTTACATAATGTATATATTAAAGATTGAAATTTATAGAAATTATTGTTGGTCAGGTCCGAGTAGGAATTTTTCTTGCTTGTAAGCTGCCTTGAAGACTTTGTTAAAGGCAGTACAGAAATAACGTAACAGAATAGAATAGACCAATTGCCATCTGAAACTTTAAAACCAGGATTAGGGCAGTCTGCACGATGCTGAACACCGCCTTGGGTGAATCTTTTCATATAAGCGGTTAATAAATTCCAATAAATAAATACATAAATGTTATACATTAGTATTGCTGCCAGCTTTTCAACTGCATCCACTTTAGCTGTTATACATGGATATAATCTTATTCAAGCTATGGTGTGCTGTTGAGAGTGCCTCTTAATGTGTAAGCACATAGCTGCTTGTACATTTGGTAAGAGGACAGTGAGAAAGAGAGCTAGGTGAGAAGTTTTTATAAGGAAAACCAAGGAATAGTCACATTTTATAACTTTGATAACTTTATGCAAGAGAAGCTGCCCTTGACCTTTTTTAGAATACAGCTGATTGTCTATTGTCAGATAAGGGAGTGGAACACTGTATATGAGCTTCAATAGATTTTGGACCTATGATGCAGGCGTCCCATGCTGAAACACAGCTGTGTTGGGTAACCCTATGAATAAGCTGTTGTGGTTCTCATACTTCCTCCTTGTTTTGTTTTTTGTCATCTACATTTTTATATGCCCCCGCTTGGTCGTCACTCATTATCTGCCTATAATTTTCCATGCAGGTACCAGTTAATACAGTGCTTCTCAACACCCTCCTGGAGGCACATCTATGTCACTTGGGTTTTCTGGATTACCACAATGAATATGCACGGTAGAAATTTACATACTATCGGAGATTCATTGTATGCAAATCTGCCTTATGCATATTCATTGTGGTAATCCTGAAAACTTGACTGGCCAGGTAAGCCTCCAGGAGAGGGCTGAGAAGCACAGCTCTAATAAATTAGCCTTCTTTAATTTTAAAGAGTGCCACCAGGAAAAGTTGTCCAACAGCCCGTTATCATTCTGTGTACATAGCAATAGAGAGACAGGCAAGGGCATGTCAACCAATCAAGCAGTTTGATTGGCTAAAGACCCTCTGGTGTTTTATAATAAAAGTCTCCACATGCTATTAATAAGCTGACTACATATTAGGTGGCAGAGCCAGTGCAAGGGTGGTGGGCACCCTAGGTGAATTTTCAGCTTTATACCCCAAAACAATTAACTTTCAGGCCCCTTGCCTGCAGCCTCCCCATTCAACATTTTGATAATTAAACTCAACAATCATGATCATCACACAGACAACCTATAAATATGCAGATTAAGTATGCAGATTAAGTATGTGGGGATAATTCTTTGAGTTTGTGTGAATGTCAAGTTTGTATGAATGGTACAGTTCAGGGAGCGAAGAACTTTTGTGTTCAAAAAAGGAGCGAGACTTGGGTATGATCATATGTGACGATCTTAATTAAGGTGGCCAAACAGGTAGAAAAGTGCCAACTCTGCCCCCAGACCGCACCCCAAATAGCCAGTTTTCAATTTGGCACTTACTCCCAGATTCTAAATGTCACGCTGAGATTTCTGCACAGAAATGGAAGCGTATTCCATAACAATGTGCATAATCTAATTGGTTAACAAGCCAATCACTGCTGATAATTGCCAACAAGCAAGCAACTATTGAAACTAATGGGCATTAATTAGAATTTATGCAAGAATTGGCTAAACGTATTCTATAACGTGATGCGTGTAAATTTCAAGTCACATAGTTGAGAAAGGGCAGGTTGTGGGTGTTTCTAGAATCTTTGTGTGTTATAGAATACATCCAGTCTGCGCCTAATTTAGGCAATGGGATTTACATCAAGTTTTATTTGATGTAACTGACTAAATTTAGTTACGTGGACCGGTGCTCGGTGTATTGGAAATTTAGGCTTATTCTATAAAGTATGCCTAAATTAAGGTGTACTTTATAGAATGCGTTTAGGCAAATTTCATTTTGGTGCTGAATTTTTAGGCGTGATATATAGAATCTAGTCCCAACTGGTTATTTTTCAGTGACACTAACCCCCTAATTCTATAAGAGTCGCCAAAAATCGCATGTGCAAATGTGGGCATGACAATACCCAGATCATGTATACATGCCTGACCATCATCCCTGATGGCACAAATTCAGGCAAGGCATTCTAACATGGCAGCCATCTTGTTTCCTCTACCACCATCAATCCCCCCCCCCCCCCCCCCCCCCCCCCCAATGAAACTGATATAGTCTGCATGGACATGTCAGGTCACCCTCAGTTACAAGACGAAGCTTTAAACCCTCCCTTGAAAAAATTTGGATAAACATTGAAGGCAAACACCAAAACTGGTATAGGAGCAAGTGGAATGTTTGACCATGGAGATACAAAGCCTGGCGAGATGGATCTTAAAAACACTAGTTTATTGATGAAAAAAAGACTCTTTTTTCGTCAATAAACAAGTGTTTTTTAAGATCCATCTCTCCAGGCTTTGTATCTCTGTGGTCAAACATCCCACTTTCTCCTGTACCTGTGCTCTCCCGTGGGGCGTTTTGAGTTCTCCGCTTGCCAGCAGATCTGTCTGAACAAACACCAAAACTGGACCAGAACAAGGTATGTGATTTTTGCAGAGTATATTTATAGGGGTTTATGTAATATGAACCCTGCGCTGCCTTTTTGATTATGTTCCATGTTCAAATGTAACATAAAGGAATCCTGCTCAGAAGGAAGGGATCCCCAGAAGCTTAGCCGGTGGTGGGAGGCAGGGCTGGTGGTTGGGAGGTGGGCTAGTGCTGGGCAGACTTATATGGTCTGTGCCCTGAAAAAGACAGGTACAAATCAAGGTAAGGTATACACATATGAGTTTATCTTGTTGGGCAGACTGGATGGACCGTGCAGGTCTTTTTCTGCCGTCATCTACTATGTTACTATGTCAGAGCCTTCTTGGACTCTTGCCCAACACTGACACTGTACAGGTTGTTTTTTTAAGGGGGTGGGGAAGAAGCTATTTATGCCCTGTCACCTAAATCCACTGGGTAAGTGAAACTATGTGGACCTTGGCCAAACCAGAAAATTAAACCTCTCCTAGAAAATCAGAAAGAAAAAAAAAAGACAAGTTGCATTGCTCATAAGTGAATCATAAATAATAATTTCATATAATTTGACTGTTTAATCAATAGTACATTAAGTTAAATAGTATGAAAGCTGTGTAGGAGGTACTCTTGAACAGGAACCAAGAAGTTAAGAAAACTCATGTAACAGCAATCCAGAAAGATTCTTCTATATTTACAACGAGGACGTTTCCGGAGTCTCCGCTCTTGTTCGTCTCTAAAGGGACGTGATGGGGAAGAGCTGAGAAATCTACCACATCAGTGGGTGCATCCATCCTGTCTTCTGGAGGAACTAGAAAGGCCCAGGGCCGCCGAGAGGGAAGGGCCCGGCACCTGGGGTCTCACTCTCTCTCCTGCTCCTGATAGGCCCTGAGTGATCGCGTCCCAACAGGAGCAGGAGAGAGAAAACTCTGGCGACAGCCCCCCCCCCCCCCCCCAGCGCTGCTCTTCTCGCCTCTACCGCCGTGCCGGTTTTGAAATTGAGCATGTACAATGAGAGAAAAAAAGCAGCTGCAAGGGCAGGCCAGGCATGGAGTGAAGCGCAGTGCTGGATTCTTCCGCTGGCAGGGCCTGAGGATCCCCGCCAACCCCAAGGTATATGAGTTGCGGCGACCCTGGGGGGGAGGGGGCCGGCGGTGGCAGCTGTCCTGCCCCAGGCCTGGCTCAGTCTCTCGGCAGCCCTGGAAAGGCCCTGTACTGTGAAACTGGTTGCTGTGGGAGTCCCTCACTACTGGCAGGCTGGGATCTGCTGAAAAGAGCCAAGGGAGCTGTGGCTGGCTAGGCCTTGAGAGAATGACAGTAGATCCCTTAGGCCAGTGCTTCTCAACCTAGTCCTCGGGGCACACCCATCCAGTCAGGTTTGTAGGATATCTATAATGAGAAGCACCAGCTTAACAGATAGAAAGGGAATGGAGTGGAGCAACACCTGTGAGCAGCTACTGCAAAGTAACAGTGATTAGAAGGGACTCCAGCTAGGCATGCTGCACTTCCCTCCCAACCAGGGCAAGGTATGCATTTTACAGCATTCTGTACCCGGAGAGTGGAGAGAAGTGAGTTCACTCCGTACCCAGGATTCCTTGTGATGAACATAACTGATTCTCTCTGAGATGTTGACCTTATCTTGATTTTGCCCCCTTTACAAAGGGGCAGGCATGTAGTTGGGTTGATGCCAGCAAGCCGATACGAAAAAGCTTTGTGGGATCCCTTGTACAGCGATGAAGGAGATACAATTTTTTTTTATTAGCAGTTGGGTTACGGGTTTTTAAGCGCCGGAATAAAAATATTCTTGGATAGGTGCAGTTAATTTCATTAATTCAGGCTAGGGGTCTGCATGTACAATAATCAAGTGGTTTAAATTACGTGGATAAGGTACCAAGAGACATGATTTGTCTCATCAGCAGCTAATATTCCTGTACTGAAGAGGGTAGAGGAGAAATAAGAAGCACTATTTGGGGAAGGGGAGAAAAAAATAGTTGAAGCTGAGAGCGATCTATATTATTCCCACTTATATGAGTCTGACAATTGTTTCAGTAGAATTTGGAGGGAGAAGGGGTGGGGGAGGCTACTAATTTTAGGCAAGAATGTAGGTTAATTAGTACCGGGTTATAGCAGACTAAGAGTGGATTGTAGGTTTAATTTATCATGCCATGGACAGTAATAAAGAGAAAATGGGTGATCTATTACACCTGAGAGGCAAAGTAACCTGCTTTTGAGTTTGTATTAGAGGATTTTAATTTGTGTTCTGTTAAGCCTGTTCAAGGTTAGATCACCATTTTGTGGAAAGTATGAGATACCTGGGTTTTGACTGGGTGATACAAGAGCCTACACATGAAGTAGGTCATAGATTAAATCATCTCTTTTATAAATTACCTGTTGTTAGGAAACATATTCAAATGCTTGATATCCAGGCATCAGTTGTCCCTTAGTCAGATCACTAGCAAGATCTATGTAGTGGTGGTGATCACAGAAAGCCACCTAGTGGTAAGTCACAGTACTAAGGAATATAGGACAGTGCTTTTCAACTAGTGCCTTAGGAAAGCTGTCAGTATGCCCTGCTAGTGACAGTCAGGGGCATAACTAGACACCATGAGGTGCTTGCCGTATTTCTATTGGACAGTAGTCCAGAAAGCAGACTTTGTTTCCTGCTCCAGCTCCTCAAAGCCAGCAAACAGAGAACA
This sequence comes from Microcaecilia unicolor, assembly GCF_901765095.1. Lineage (NCBI taxonomy): Eukaryota > Metazoa > Chordata > Amphibia > Gymnophiona > Siphonopidae > Microcaecilia > Microcaecilia unicolor. The sequence continues at coordinate 54,384,036 of NC_044035.1, forward strand.
GCAGGGGAGGGGAAGAAATAGCAAAGAAAATGCACTGCTTCTTAATCCTCCCCTCCGGCCAGGCAGGGATAGAAGGGAACTATGACTGGAGCAGACACTGCACAGCAACAAGCCCTTGTTCTCCTTGCTGCAGTCCCTTTCTTTTCTGTTCTAGAGGTAGAAAAATATATTTTATTTTCAGATTAATGATTTAGGGGGTAATTCAAAGCTTTAGCATGTGTTAAAGTTTTGATGAATTTACTACTACTACTACTTAACATTTCTAGGGTGTTACTAGGGTCACGCAGCGCTGCACAGTTTAACAAAGAAGGACAGTCCCTGCTCAAAGGAGCTTACAATCTAAAGGATGAAATGTCAAGTTGGGGCAGTCTAGATTTCTTGGTATAGTGGTTAGGTGCCGAAGGTGACATTGAAGAGGTGGGCTTTGAGTAAGGATTTGAAGATGGGCAAGGAGGGGCCTGGCGTATGGGCTCAGGGAGTTTATTCTAAGCATGGGGTGAGGCGAGGCAGAAAGGGCGGAGCCTAGAGTTGGCAGTGGTGGAGAAGGGTACTGAAAAGAGGGATTTGTCTTGAGAGCGGAGGTTACGGGTAGTAACGTAAGGGGAGATGAGGATAGAGAGGTAAGGAGGGGCTGTAGATTGAGTGCATTTGTAGGTTAGTAGGAGAAGCTTGAACTGTATGCGGTACCTGATCGGAAGCCAGTGAAGTGACTTGAGGAGAGGGGTGATATGAGTATATCAGTCCAGGCGGAAGATAAGACGTGCAGCAGAGTTCTGAACGGACTGAAGGGGGGACAGATGGCTAAGTGGGAGGCCAGTGAGGAGTAGGTTGCAGTAGTCAAGGCGAGAGGTAATGAGAGAGTGGATGAGAGTTCGGGTGGTGTGCTCAGAGAGGAAAGGGCGAATCTTGCTAATGTTATAAAGGAAGAAGCGACAGGTCTTGGCCATCTGCTGGATATGCGCAGAGAGGGAGAGGGAGGAGTCGAAGTAGCTATATACCTCCAGAAGTACATTGAAGGTTCTGGAACCCAATTCAAATCTCTGACTTGGAGGTAACTCCCACATAAATTTATACATTGGATATTACTACTACCACTACTATTTAGCATTTATATAGTGCTACAAAGCGTACGCAGCACTGCACAAACATAGAAGACAGTCCCTGCTCAAAGAGCTTACAATCTAATAGACAAAAAAATAATAAAGCAAGCCAATCAATTAATGTGTAGAGGAAAGAGGAGAGGAGGGTAGGTAGAAGTGAGAGGATATAATTGGATTGTGTTTGTTGATTTGTTTTGTTTGGTGTATAATTCTTTTGTGTGCAGGACATAACTTGCCATCTCTGAGGCTCTTGTATTGGGCTCAAAAATATTTTTTAGTACCAAAACTTAAAGAATGCTTATAGGTATAGTTTGAGACTAGATCACTGCAACTTTTCATGGAGACACTCCACTAGACTCTCCCCACCAAAATGAATTGATTGTTTACTATGGGACAAATTTACTAAGGTGGCCTAAGCAGCTAGTGTGAGTTTTAACATATGTTAACTGATAGCGCCTGCATTTGCTAATGTCTAGCGTGTATTAACAGTCAGTGCGCTACATATCCAGTACTTACTGCTTAGCATAGGATGGGGCAAGAGAAGGCAGATAGTGGACGAAGACTGCCCAATGCGATCAGCATGCAGTAGGTAATGCATACTACCTGCTAAATGTACATTTAACACTGATTCACCCACCACCACCTCAATAGGTAGCATTAGGTGCATGTGAGGGAGTCTATAAGCCACAGCCACTTCCCCTTAAGGACACTCCCCCACAAAAATCAGAACCACCTTAAAGCTCAGTCCTGCCCACGGGGGAAGTGACACAGAAGGGGTGGAGCCAGGAGGGCATGGTCCAGGAGGTATAGAGGCTCAGGGGGGGCATAGCCAGTGTTGCCAGGTGGCCGGTTTTCCGCGACCCGCCGCAGGAAATTTTTGCCCGCGGCGGGTCGCGGTTTTTTGGGCTTGTTTTGGGGTCTTTCGGCGGTTTTTTGAGTGGTATTTTGGGCCGCAGGGGGCGGGGCTAGTGGCATTTTGGGCGGGGTTGGTGACGTTTTGGGCGGGGCTGATGACGACGGGGGCGGGGTTGATGATGGCAGGGGTGGGGTGTCAGGGGCGGGGTTTGACTTTGGGCGGGTTTTGGGCTGGTTTGGGTGGGGAAAAAGTTTTCCACCTGGCAACCCTGGGCATAGCTAGGTTAAGGAGGCCCAGAGGGAAGGAGCAAAGACCCACACCATATGTCTGAACTGCAACCACAACAGCTAGGAAGGCCAAGTTTAACTTGGGACCTTGAAGAACTGTATTTTTGGCACAGCTGGATGTAGGCTGATCATGAATAATGTTGACTACAAACCATAGTATATGTCGTGACCTGCAGGAGCAGGACCACAGGAAGACTTTGCTGCATAGGACTAGTTTATGTTATTTTCCCCTTTTCCTGTGATGCTAATAGGACCCCTCATATCTGACTTTTTTACTAAAGTATTGTTTTCTGTTCCTCTGAATTTGCTGTGTGGATCCACTTATCCGGGCTCTGGGCCCACCCTTGTTCATGTTACCACAGTGCAACAGTGCTCATCACTTCATGCAGTAATGCGCATTAGAAACCCTTCTGGGCAGAACAGTTATCGCAGAGCCTTTGCTCTTAACACGCATTGCTTTTGGCTGTTAACCCACATTAAGTGCAGATAAGTGGTTACCATATGTCCGGATTTACCCGGACATGTCCTCTTTTTGAGGACATGTCCGGACGGATTTGGCCAGCCTGCCCGTTTGTCCGGATTTCTGGACAAACGGGCAGGCTGGCGGAGGCGGGCACGGGACTCCCTTCCCCTCCCCTTACTCTACTATCCCTGGTGGTCTAGAGGTACCTCTTCGCTCTTCGGGGCAGGAAAGAAAGAGCCCTCTCTTTCCTGCCTGGAGCGCTGCTGCTAACTGCCCTGCTGCATCCTGTGTGAGTCCGGCTCTCGGCGTTTCAAAATGGTTGCCAAGCGTTGAAGCAGCCTCGCCTCTCGGCGGCCATTTTGAAACACCGAGAGCTGGACTCACACAGGATGCAGCAGGGCAGCTAGCAGCAGCAGCGCTCCGGGCAGGAAAGAGGGGGCTATTTCTTTCCTGCCCCGAGCAAAGAGGTACCTCTAGACCACCAGGGATAGTAGCTTAAGGGGAGAGGAGGTGACGGGGGAGGGAAGGTGATGGGGGGAAGAGGGGGCGAACGGGGGTGGGGCAATAGCGTGAAAGGGGCGGGGCAATGGTGTGAAATGGGGCGTGGCAAGTGTCCTCTTTTTATGAGGACAAAAAATGGTAACCCAACCTAGCACACTTTAGTAAACATGCCCGGGATGTCCCTATTAGCAATAACCCCATTCCCCTTATCTCCCACTGGTAGAACAGTAGCACGTCTAACCCTTGTGCCTCCTCTAAAGGCTGACCGAATTATGGCTTCAGCTTTAGCACTGAAACTGGCCCGACATTCAGATTTAGCCTGGTTTCAGTTTTGGCCAAAAAGGCCGGTGCATTTTCGGCTGAAACCACAACTGTGCTGTGCAGCCCATAGCCCCCACACTCCCTCCCCCTCCTTCTAACCCTTCTCCCTCCTCACCAAACCCAAGGAACCCCATCCTGGACCCTACTGTACTGTTGGTGATCTAGTGGCTAGCCAGGGCAGGAGTTACCCCCCAGTCACTCCTGCCCATGCTGGACCCATTGGCAAAATGGATGCCATTTCCTGAAGCCAGCATGGGCAGGAGTGACTCGGGATTGCTCCTGGCCCAACTAGCCACTAGATCATCAACAATATAGTAGGCCCAGGGCAGGGGGAGGAAGGAGAGGGATGGAGAGTTCCCATTCAGGGACCAGGCCAGTTTTAGTTTCAGACATGCAGCGAATTTCAGCCACAAATTTGGTTTTGATGGAAACCAAAAAAAAACTGGTTTCAGTCACCCTCTACCAGTTTGTTTGAATCCACGGGGCACTGTAATCTCACAGAGCCGCAGCCCTGCATATTCAGACATCAGAATGAGGCCGGCATAAGGCACACATGAGGAAAAAAAATGTTGCTCTCCTTTCAGTGGGAAGGAGTGGGCAGACCATGCAAAATTTGGTTTGGCATGCCACAAGAATTGAAAAGACAAAAAATGTGCCATAAAATAAAGGTTGAGAGCCTCCGATATAGGAGATATTGATGCAGTTTTATTTTTGATGCTGTGAGAGGATTGGAGGAAGTTACAGGTATTGAAGGAATGGTGGAAAATAGGAACTGGGTATTAGAGGCAGTGTATACTATTGGCCAGGGAAGACTAAGATGGCAGGTCTTAGACAGAAGCATCCCAATCCCTGGTTTCATAATGATCTATGCCATGACTTCCTAAACTGTGGGTCACGACACGCCATGTTCAGCGTCACCACCCTGACTAGAAATATATAGGTGCATCATTCTGACACCTCAGCGGGGCAGCCAGGAATGTTGTAACTGCGACCGGGGGGGGGGGGGGGGGGGGGGGGGCGCACAGCAAGATTTTTTTACCTGTGATCTATGCCTTTGAAACAGCAACCTATAAGATCAGAGAGGAGGTTGTGTAAAATGAAATGAGATGGTGATAAGAGATTATGGAATGAACAGCAGGGGTCCTCAAATCCAGCCCTTGAGGTCCACAACCCCAGCCTCGTTTTCAGGATTTCCACCGTTTCCACTGCATGCAAATATATCTTATACATATGCATTGTGGAAATCCTGAAAGCCAGGCTGGGTTGTGGACCTCAAGAACTAGATTTGAGGACCCTTGATATATATAGGTACAAAACAAAAACAGCTGAAGGGGAATAGTGTACAAGGACTTTAATAATGTAGAATTTATGTGCTAGTACAAATGTCACCTGCACAACTCGGCCAAGTTTTGGCTTGTGCCTGCCTCAAATGCTTATGTTGTTACCGTATTGGGGAATCTCAAATTTAATTATCACAATTTCAAATATCCAGCAATGAGATCTAGTCTATTCCTTTCTGCAGTTCCAATTTGCTCAACAGAGTTTTGGAACTGCAGAAAGGAATAGACTAGATCTCATTGCTGGATGTTTGAAACTATGACAATTGTATTTGAGATTCCCCATTAAGGTACCATCATATGCTCCTGAAGCAAGTGCAAGGCAAAACATGGCCATGTCGAGTAGTTGACTTTTGAACCAGCACATGAATTATATATTAAAGACTTAAGGTACTGTTTTCCTGATTTTTTTTTCCAGCTCTGTTTTCTGACTGTTGACTCTGTTGGTTTTTTCACCTTTGTTAAGGGATTTTGAGGGGGAATATTTACTGAAGTTAATACATTCTTCCAGAAGCAAATCAAATTATCTTTTCAGGGTTAAAAGGATCTGACATGTCAGAAGCTCCGCTGAATACATTATCAACACTGGTGGACCATTTCGAGTTTAAAGTCAGAGAAATTGACTATCTTGACTGTGGAGCCCAGGTAGAAGAGGGGGGAGGAATGTGATTTTAATAATGGGGGTGGAATCAGGATCTCTAGATGTAAAGGTTCTGGAAAAGGGGTTGCACCCAGGATTTGGAAGTGGAATTGGAGGCAGCGGTGTGCCTACCTCAGATGCCAGCTGGAGCACACACACCCCCTCCTCCGCGCAAGGGGGTGCACAGAGCAGGTGTGGGGCTGTCGGCTCCCGGAACAGGAAGTTGATGTCAGATGGGGCAGGAAACTGGCAGAACAGACAGCTGCACATCGGCTCCACGCACCCCCTTGCTGCCTGCATCCAGGATGGACCACCCCCACCGCCCTGCCCTAGAGGGAGCAAAGTTGATGGGTGTAGTTTAATCATGGTAGTTCGGAAAAAATGGTAGACGTATAGTGTACAGAGTACAACCTAACAGCAAGGTCAATCCATGCTCCTCAGTACAGCTACAATTAACTAGAGAGGTGCTGAAGATGAATCTGTGTGAACTGGTTAATGTCTCATTGAGTGAGGGTTTTCTTCTATCATCTTTAAAGGCTGTGATAAGACCTGTTCTTAGAAGGAAAAAAAAGCATCGTTAGATCCAACACAAGCTAAGAATTATAGAGCAATTTCAGATCTTTCCTGTGTAGGGAAGGTTATTGCAACTGCTGTTGCAGTTCAATTGACTAGTTCTTTATCTGATAGGAAGATATTAGACGCTCTTCAATCTGGTTTTCTGAAACATAGCTCTGAGACAGTGTTAATCTTCGTGTTGGATCTTTATAGGATATGAGATCAGAGCCATGAGGCATTAGTTATCTTTTTGGTATGTCAGCAGCCTTTGACATGGTTAGTCATAGTCTGTATAACTCCTGCCAGTCTGAGGAGCCTAACAGCTGCTGTTTTTCTGAATGCTGCTTAAGATAAGTTCTTTATGATTAAAAAAAAAATGTTTGCAATATACAACTTTGCATTTTTGTGAGACCTACTAAATAAATATTTAATATTGAAGTTAAGATATGGATTAATAAAATGTCTGGCCTGATGAGGATGTGTAGTGATAGACACTTTTGGCTTTTTTTCGAGTGTTGTTTATTGGTTTTGATATACCAGCGAGTGTATGCCACAGTTCCATAGTATTTTATGAATATTCTATGTACCAACCAAATCGAGCCTTACCCTCTGGAGCAGCAAAGCAATTATGTATTGCTGTAAGTCATTTTTCTGATACGCACAATCGCGTCTTTTCCATTGAAGCAAATTTATAGAATCTACTTGGTCATTTAGGGGTCCTTTTACTAAGCCATGGTAAAAAGTGGTCTGCGATAGTGTAGGCGCGTGTATTGGGCGTGCACCGGGCCAGTTTTTACCGCATCTACAAAAAAATGGGCATTTTTTTAATGGGATGGGAAAAGGGCAGTAAAAATCAAACCAGTGTGTGCCCAAAACCGGCCCATCACCCATTGATCCAGTGGTAAAGGCTCACACGCTACATGCGTGGTGACCAGTCAGCACGCACCAAGCGCCAATTACCAAAGGAACTGGAGGAAACAAATAAATAATTCATCCACGCATTATGGACATGCGCCAAATCTGAAATTACCGCCAGGAGGGCACGCTGGCCTGGTCGTCTCATTTGGGCGCACGCTGCATGCGCATGGAGCCTACCGCAGCTTAGTAAAAGCACTTCAAGACTTTGTTCAAACAGATGCCAATTTAAGAAATATTTGAAGAGGTATTTTATGAAAGCTTTTTGATCTTGGATTTTTCTACTGGCTTTCTCTAGAGATTGTATTACTCTTCAATGAAATTATTCTAGTTTATTGCATTCTTGTTTGTTATGATTTTATGAATGTTTTATTGTAACCCACTGTGGTAATAAAGCAGGATATGAATTTTGGAAATAAATAGATAAGACACCGTTGAAGTTGCAAATAATCTTCTGATGGGTCCACATTACTAAACTGTTGATTTAAGTGGAGTTAGAAAGTTTTATATCACTCTGGGACATTTGTGTGTTAAATTCAATTTTTGGACTATTAATTTGAATTCTACTTTGCAGCACATAAAGTGGTGCAGCCCATAAACATTTGTGTCATCTCATTTCCAGGAATTTTCATTTTGTTTTGAGGTTTTCCCTCTACTTTCTTTTTTTATTACAGGAGCAATATCGTTAACAGTTTGTCCTCTTTTGGAAATAGTGTGCATAGTTCCCCTGATTCTATAAAGGTTGCCAAGAATTATGTGCATTCCTGATTTGCATATGCATTTTAATAGAAAAATTAGTCAATTAGCGCCAATAATTTATTGCATTTGTATCCCACATTTTAACAAGAAATTATTGGCACTAATTAGATTTAATTAGTACTAATGCACATAAATTTAGGTGCAGGATCCGTGCCTAAAATTTACACGTGTTCCAAAAAAAGGGGGGGCATGGAAATGGGAGGGTTATGGACATTTCAGGGTAGATGGGGGTGTGGTTTTGAGTTACCTGCATAATTACAGAATATGGGTGCGCCACACATACCTGCAGGACGTCAGACTCACAGAAACAGAAGCCTGTGCAGCTGCATTGCTGATCTGCAAGGGCAGGCTTCTACATGGAATGTTGCTAGTGGAATAGCAACATTCCATGTAGAATCTCCAATAGTAGCAACAGAATTTCAATAGTAGCAACATTCCATCTAGAATCTCAAATAGGGAAAGGGAAATGGGACTTGATATACCACCTTTCTTGAGGTTTTTTGCAACTACATTCAAAGCGGTTTACATATATACAGGTACTTATTTTTGTACCTGGGGCAATGGAGGGTTAAGTGACTTGCCCAGAGTCACAAGGAGCTGCAGTGGGAATTGAACTCAGTTCCCCAGGATCAAAGTCTGCTGCACTAACCACTAGGCTACTCCTCCACTCCAATCAGCACACGGTTAGGGCATGAACCCTTACCACCTACAAAATAGATGGTGGTAGGGGCTCACATACTAATGGCCACGTGCTAATGAGGAAATTAGAGCGTGGCCATTATTGGAAAAAGAGAAAAATGTGCCTGTTACCGGCAGTGCTAAAAGTGACCCAACGTGTGGGAAAGACCGGTGTTGGGGTTACTGCAGACCATATTTTAGTGCTGCTCGGTAAAAGGAAATTTAAGATAATCTTATTCCAATCTTAGTTCTGCTGGCATAGAATTCCACAATACAGCTCCTGTGAAGCTAAATAGCTTCATACAAGAGGATTTAAGCATCAGAGGGGATGATACTGGGACAGAAAAGCTTATTCCTACGAATCAACCTGCTAGAACAGTGACCTGTCTACCAGGAAACTGAAGAGGACAAATTTAACATTTTAAACTCAGTCCTAGTAATTACAGGGAGCCAATGCAGAGCCTTTAATAAAGGTGTCACCCTGTCAAATTTTGACCTGTGAAGCATTACTCTTGCTGAATCCTAAAGAATTTTCAGAAAGACCAAGATACAAAGAATTACAATAATCTATTGTAGAGAATATTAAAGCATGAACTATCTTTTGCATATCATCCAAAGAAAATAAGACTGAATCTGATGTATTAAATGTAGTTAGAAAAATACAGATGAGATTAGATGTTTAATTTGAAAATTACCTTTTAATGCTGAATCTAGCCAAACCCCTAAACTTTGAACCACAGATTAAAGTTTGATCATTTCACCATCTAATATTGGATTCAAAGTTGGAAGAGAGGGAGGGAGATTTGCCACCCACACATAACAGTGTTGTCTTTTCGGGATTCAACTTGAAACAATGTCTAGTCATCCAATTTGATATTTTCAGAAAACCAAAACTCATGTGATCACAAAAAATTGTGGATAGTGATAGTTAAAGGGAAAAAAATAATCTGATCATCACGATCAGGGTAGATATTTATTCACAAGTAAAAAAAGAATAAAGAAAATATTTGATGAAGAACGTTTTAAGATAAGTCACGATTTTTTCTTTTGCGAGCACGGTTATTTTTGAGCACTTTAGTGTTGGGCCATAGCACTTACATTCACAAGTAAGAGATAGCCCGATGATAGTTGTGCTAGGCCACCAGGCAAAAAGACCGGCTAAAAACCGATGATATTGCCTTGAGAGTGGTTGTGTCTGAGGGCTCTCTTTCAAACAATTTAAAGTACTTTACATGTAAATAAAAGATTGTACCAGGGGCATAGCTAGACAGCAGATTTTGGGTGGGCCTAGGCAAGAAGTGGGTGGGCACCAAATGTTCTCTCCCCCACCCCCACACCAAAAAAATATCTCAGCTGGTGGGAAAATGCTTCTCTCCTGTCTCCACCTTGGTAGTCTGCAGCAGGCATGCGCTGAAAACTGAGCATGTGAAGGTGCCAGTATTGTGGAGAGCAGCATTTTCATTATCATGTGAAACTGTTGGATGGGCCTGAGCCCTAAGTGGGTGGGCCCCGGCCCACCTGTGGCTACACCACTGGTTTGTACGATAAGTGCTGGTAGCCTATTTATCAGCTTTTAAGATCTTTGATTTATTGTAGCTTGATTGTCATTTATACCAAGGATAATTGGGAGGTTGTGTATATCCAGGGTAGATATTTGGCATGGGTTATGTGGGCAAGAGAGGATCCTGCCCATTTAACCACACAGAGTTGACTGGCCCCGATATTCAAGATCACTGAACTGGGCTGTCTTGCTGAATGTCAGGTCTGATCACCACAGCAGTGTCTGGCTATACTGGAGAAGTTCAGAAGAAGAGTCTTGGTAGAGCCAGGAATCAGTGCCAGCACCCACATACCTGACTGCTGCCATCACAGACCTGAATGTTGTCACTTTTTCTTTTGCAAATACTTTGGGCCCTGTTTACTAAGCAGCATTATAGGCGCGTTAGTGTCTTTAGCACGCGTTAACCATGTACACGCCTACACGGTTAACACGCGTGCTAACTGTAGGCGTGTTAAAAACGCTAATGTGCCACAGTAAACAGGGCCCTTTATTTGGGGGGAATAAACCTAATAAAATATCCCCTGGACTGGACTTGAAGTTTCTTGTGTGGAGCATTGTGACATTATCCAAAGCATTTATCATAATATATATTTATTATATTTTTGCTGTGATCCGCTTCTGGTCAAACCTTTGGTTTGAAAGAGGTGAATCACAAGGATAACCATAATATAAAAAGAATTAAAACCCAGATATTTTTGTCTCCCTAGATTTAAGTGTTCAAGGAGCTGAGAATTTGAATCAGTCATGAGAAAAATGTTTTCCATTTTTAGAAACATGGCTGTGCATGGCCATGTTTACTAATCCCCTACTTTCCGGCAGTATAAAATGCACAGCTTCTCTCTCTCTCCAACACGGCTAAGCAGGTACAATCTTCTGTGATATGAACAGACGCCATGCATCTCTTCTTACAAGACAGCGGGGCAGATTTATCCATCATTTCCTCCAGTTTTGCTCAGTGCAAACTTCTGCACTGCAGCAAACATTTGACAAATCTGTGCTTGTCAGGAGTGAGACAGCTTTACTGACTAATCAAATCACTTGTCTGACACTTTATGAATGTACATATATGGTATGCCAGTTCTGCACCCTGTGGAGCAGGGAATGTATTGGGGTCAACTATGCCTATGCATGCTGCAGAGGGACAGCACTCAGTCCTGAAGGGCAGGGGGGAGAATGTGTCCACTGCCAGTCAATGGGTGGTATTGAAAGTGCACCCCCTCCAGCTCTCAGGCTTGCAAGAGCTCCCAGAGATGCTCAGATATCTCTCTATGTGTAAAAGGCACCTCCAACCTTCCATGAAGCCTCAAGCCGAAAACCTGAGGCGCCAGAGATATCCGGTTTGGCAATGAGTGTCTGGCCCGCCCTCTCGAGGGCGGAGCACTGACACTCGGTGAAACGCCATCTCCCCCTGCCCCTCGGCGGCCATTTCCCACCTCTGGAGGACTACATCGCCCGCACAACGTCGGAGGGAGAGAGGCGGGGACGTGGCCAGCGGCGACACTCGATCTCTCCCTGCTCCTCGGCGGCCAATTTCCGCCTCCGCAGGACTCCCATTGCCCCGCACAACCTCAGACACACGGAGGGAGCGACGCAGGCAGCCTGAACGTCGGACAGACGGATGGAGCCAGCCAGCCTACCTGCCTGAACGTGCGAGGAAGGGAACCACCTTTAACGGACGGAGCCAGCCTGCCTCCCTGAACCTGCGAGGAAGGGAACCAGCTTCAACGTCACAGTGGGACCCTGAAAGGCGGAGCGAGGGGGGGCACTCGACCCTGAAGCTGCAAGGGGGGAATGGGGAGGCGGCCAGGAAGGGGGGGAGGGAAGACAGGGGGGAGAGGGACAAAGAGCGGGAGATGGAGGGACCACCATCCTGAAAGGCCAAGGGAGGGGGGGGCCAACCCTGGAGCTGCGAGGGGGAAGGGGGAGGCCAGGAAGGGGGGAGGGAAGACAGGGTGAAGGGGTAAAAAGGCTGGGAGATAGACGGACCACCATCCTGAAAGGCCCAGTTAGGGGGGGGGGGGGCAAACACCCTGAAGCTGGGATTCTCTCTCGCACACACACTCTCACACACACTCGCGCATTCACTCTGTCTCTCTCTCAAACATACACACTACAATGCAGAAAAAAGGCCCCAGACGGAGGGGCCAAGATCCTGAAAGCCTGACAGCAGGGGAGCCACAACCCTGAGGCGCGGAGGGGAGGACACATGGGAGGGGGAGGAGAAGGAAACGGGAAAACGAAACACAGGGGGGAGCGGGAAGGACGCCAACAGACGGAGGGGGGGCCCCTGTGGCACACTCTCATTCTCAAACACACACTCTCACACAGACAGTCTCACTCTCTCACTCGCACATTCACTCTTTCTCTCTCTCTCTCTCACATACTCACGCTCAAACATACACACTACGATGAAAACCTTGCTAGCGCCCGTTTCATTGCTCTCAGAAACGGGCCTTTTTTACTAGTGCTATATAAAGAAGTGGCGTCAAACATAGAAGCCTATAAAAAAGTACATACAGCATGGAGTAGAAGAGTAGCCTCATGGTTAGTGCAGTGAGCTTTGATCCTGGCAACCGGGGTTTGATTCCTACTGCAGCTCCTTGCGACCTCGGGCAAGCCACTTAACCCTCCTTTGCCCCAGGTATAAAAAGATTGTGAGCCCTCTAGGGACAGAGAAAAGTACCTGCTATATTGTGTATGTCTAGTAGCGCTATAGAAATAATTAGTAGTAGTACAAGGTAACTATAACCTTTTATGTTAGTGAAAGTAGCTTGAACGTGAGTAACGGATCGATTTTTTTACTCTTTCAAAAAGTACAAAGACTAGGGGACACTCAATAAAGTTACATGGAAACACAAAGCAAATAGGAGGAAATTTATTTATTTGTGACATTTTTCACACACCGTATAGTTAAGCTCTGGAACTCGTTGCCTGAGGATGTAGTAACAGTGGTTAGTGTTTCTGGGTTTTAAAAAAAGGTTTGGACAAGTTCCTGGAGGAAAAGTTATAGTCTGTTATTGAGATGGCCATGGGGAAGCCACTGCTTGCCCCAGGATTGGTAGCATGGAATGCTGCTACTATTTGGGTGTCTGGCAGGTACTTGTGACCTGGACTAGCCATGTTGGAAGTAGGATACTGGATTTCAACTTAACCAGCCAGTGCTGAATATCAGCTTGGCAAGTTAAGGTGAAACTGGCCAAAAAATACCCCAATATTTAATGCTGGTCACTGGAAACAGCCCGGCACTGAAAATCTGGGCTCGGCACCGACAGAGTCAGCCCAGCTAATTCCTGTGGTCTGAATATCGGGCCCTTTGTCATTACTGGAGCTATGTGTCATTAAGAGTGTACTCTTTGCAAATCATGACCCACCATTCACGTGCAAATCAGTGTTCTCATGTGTGCTCACTAATTTGTGATTTTTTTTAAATGAAACTTTTAATATATATAACCGAGTATTAAACATTTGTACGTTAAACGTAATACAACATGCCAAAATTAAAAAAAAAAAAAAGAAAGGTTACATAAGCAAATCAAGCATAGTGATTCCTCAAGTCCACCAAAATAGGATCCAAGATTGAAACATAGTACGTCATTAACTAGAAAAGGAAATAAATGAATAATCAGGAAAGGCCAGAACAAAACTCAGACAATAAAATAACTAGACATAATTATCCTAATTATTCTCAAACTTATGATGAAATCATGATCTGTTTAGTTGCCAAAAAAGCAGTAAGCTGAGACGATTCAAAAAACACATTTACAAGACTGAAATCTAACTACACATTTACATTGGTGACTCGAAAAGAAAGTGGCTTCCAACTGGAATACTCCTGATCTCAAAAATAAATTGTTTCTTCCATCTCTGGGTATCCCAAGAAACATCAGGAAAGACTAATTTTCATACTATAAAACAATTCATCTTTGTGCCTGGAGAACATATTCAATAACCATTATTTATTAGGGGATAAAGCAAGAGTAGTAATTAGAGTAGAACTAGTGACAATCTCAACAGTTGATGACTAAAATAGCAGACAGCAAAAAAAAGTACAGCAGGACCTTCAAGACTGGAACAATTAAGAGTAACACTGCCTACCTCAGGGGTTCATTTGGCAGTTTCTTTGTAATCGACAGTGTGGGTTACAGTGTCCTCGGTGGACTTTTTATTTGCTGCGTTATCAGTGCGTCATCGTTAAAGATTAAGGTTTGAGGGGCATTTTCGAACGGTGCTGGCCATCTCCATGGACGGCCATCTCCGGGGCCAGCCATCTCCATGGACGGTCATCTCCATGGACGGCTCCGCAAGTGGGCAGAGCCAACCGTATTTTCGAAAAAGATGGCCAGCCATCTTTTTTTCGATAATACGGTTGGGGCCACCCAAATGTCAGAGATGGCCAGGTTTGAGATGGCCGGCCTTGGTTGTTGCCCATAATGGAAACCGAAGCCGGCCATCTCAAACCCGGCCAAATCCAAGGCATTTGGTCATGGGAGGGGCCAGGATTCGTAGTGCACTGGTCCCCCTCACATGCCAGGACACCAACCGGGCATCCTAGGGGGCACTTCTAAAAAGTTTAAAAAAAAATTTAAAATAGCTCCCAGGTGCATAGCTCCCTTACCTTGGGTGCTGAGCACCCCCAAACCCACAACTATACACCACTACCATAGCCCTAAGGGGTGAAAGGGGACACCTACATGTGGGTACAGTGGGTTTCGGGTGGGTTTTGAAGGGCTCCCATTTTCCACCACAAGTGTAACAGGTGGGGGGGATGGGCCTGGGTCCGCCTGCCTGAAGTTCACTGCACCCACTAAAACTGCTCCAGGGACCTGTATACGACATTTGAGGCTGGCATAGAGGCTTGCAAAAAAGTTTTTAAAGTTGTTTTTTTTTAGGGTGAGAGGGGGTTGGTGACCACTGGGGGAGTCAGGTGAGGTGATCCCCGATTCCCTCCGGTGGTCATCTGGTCAGTTCGGGCACTTTTTGGGGACTTGGAACTGAAAAAAAAGGGACCAAGTGAAGCCAGCGAAATACTCGTCAAGGCCAGCTTTCTTTTTTCCATTATCGGGCGAAGTCGGCCATCTCCACACATGCCCACATCCCACCCGCGTCCTGCCTTCACTACCATGCCGACACGCCCCCTTGAAGTTTTGCCGGCCCCTCGACGGAAGCAGTTGAAGCTGGCCAAAACCGGCTTTCGATTATACCAATTTGGCCGGCTTCAGGAGATGGCCGGCCATCTCCCGATTTGTGTCGGAAGATGGCCAGCGATCTTCTTCGAAAATAAGCTGGATAGACATACTGCAACATTGTCACACAGTCCGTTTGAATTGCTTGTTCTTTTTGTCTGTTTTCTTGACAGCAACAGGATTAATGGACCCCTGAGGCAGGCGTCGTTACGCTGAAACATGGCCCTTGTCAGGTCTCTATGAATAAAGGACTCTCGATTGTTCCAGTCTTGAAGGTCCTGTTGTACTTTTTTTGCTGTGGTTGTGTACTTTTGAACCCTTTCATTTGCTACCTGATCTAATACAGCAGAAACATCCAAAGGTTCACCAAGATCTTGTGAAATTTCTAATTTCTTTTCAGAACTTTTCGTCACAGGCATATATACACAAGTAAAAGGTGGAATTTTATCCTCCGGGATCTGCAATACTTCCAATAAAATACTTGTTCAACATTTCCCTAGGTGCCAGAATAGTTGAACAAGGAAAACGTTACGCCTTACAAAGTGCCTCAGTTCAAATTAGTTAAATCAGTAATTAAAGTTGCTTGAACATCTTTCACTCTTTTATATACTTTTCAGTAGCTGCAATTCCCCTTTCCATACACTGTTTTTCTAAGAAATCCTTATCCACCAGACGCTCCAATTTAACCACTCTCTGTTGAAGAGAAACATCCTGAGACAACATAGATTTCCCCAAATCTATTAGAGTCTTCCATATTACCTTGAGGGTAAATTCAGAGGGGGTCACAGTCAAACCAGAAGGTAGCTCAGGCTTCATTTATAATGAATCAAGTTTGAAGGAATTATCACCTATTCCTGCTTGTGACAACTGCTCAGGCCACTGAGCCTCGCCATTCGTTTGAGCGAGTCCCACCACTGCATCATCGGATTGATGTTGTTTCTCCTCCCGCTGCACTACACCCCTGCTATCTCCAATGCAAAGCACTCGCAACAGCTGATCCGACAAGACCGGGGCTGCCGTCTGAGGAGGAGGTAGTCTTGAATTTGGATTCAGGATAACATCAGGCCCAAAGGGAGTAACTGAACCTCCACTTGTCGTTGACTCTCCAAGCAGGCTCGCAGCGTTCTTCGGAAGCGTTATCATCTGAGTGCTGAGCTTAGTCATAAATTTCTCAATAGGGCCCAGTACTGGAGAGCTGCTCCACTGGGAGGTACGAACAGCCACTTTCCCTTGGCGCTGAGGCATCACAAAGAAAAAACATACAAGAACAGAAGCTACAGTGGTTCTGGTCTAGCGGCCATCTTGGATCCCCTAATTTGTGTTTTGTGATTGTGTGGACAATCAGGAAAAATGCGTACGCTCTTTGCAAAGAGCATGAACTATTATCAACAAACAAAAAAAAACACAAAAGGGCTCTTATTAAGCTGCTGTAAAAAGTGGCCTTAGCGTGCCATTATGTGGGTCATTCCCACACCCTAAGGCCATTTTTACTACATGGGTAAAATGGCCGATTTTCCTATTTCCAGCATTAATGGCCACATGCTAATTTTCCCATTAGAGCATGATCATTAATACATCAGCACTTACCTTACCTACACCTATTTTGTAGGTGGTAAGGGCACATATGTTAACCACACGCTAATCGGTTAGCGCGTGGCAATGTAGCTGCTCTAATCAATTAGCACAGAACATTCCTTATCTCCACCCCCCCCCCCAACCCGCCTCCAGCGCTAAAAAATACATTTTATTTTTAGCGCATAGGAAGTGCACGTACATGCAAAAATTACTGTGGAACGCCCGTGTGCCCCGCAGTAAGCACGCGTTAGAGCTTACTGCAACATAGTAACAGCGCCCCAAAACGACATAAAACAACTTGGTTACCTGCTAAATTATTTTGCAATTTAGAGACCTTCTGAGATGGAGGAACAAGGGACATATGTTTTGCAAACCACCTAGAACAGTAGATGGTGTGTGTTATAAAATTTATAAATATGATACCTTTTCCATGTCATTGCAAATGACAACCCATCCCTAGTTATAAAATTACTCTTCAGATGTATCCATGGTCTACCCCCTCCTATCTCTGCTCATTTCACCTTTATGTCCCAGCTCTCCCACTGTGCTCCAGTAATGCACTAACACTTCAGCAGTAATCAGGCAGCTTTCTCACATTCACACTTTCTCTCCTCAGCTTTTCCCTCCAGACAGCCGGAGTGCTCCTCTCACCTTACTTTCCAGACGACAGAAAATTCATTTCATTTCTATAACCACCCTGTCTCATGAGTCCTGACTAGCTTTGTCTAGCCATTTCTACCTTGGCAATTCTGCTGTCCACACTACTTCATTCAGCTGTGCCCTCTCTCCTGTTACAACGGGTCTTGCGTAGGGGGGTATAGAATGTATATGCATTAAGTGAAGCACATCCTAAGGGCAAGGTTAACGTCACCTATTCTCTTCCTTTAGCTTTTGCAGCACTGCGATGGGCAGTGTAGTATTACCATGAAAGCTGCTGTCATTGGGCTATAATTCAACCAGTTATGCCAGTGTATGTCATTCCCAGCATTAGTTACCCTGACCTATAATACAATGCATTTAACAATTTCTGGCTGATTTCAACAGAAAAACAAAATGAACAAATCAACAGCATGAAGATATGAAAAATATTTCTATTTAGTAGGTATGATATATCTATATCTACTAGATACATCATAACGACTAAATAGAAATATATACACACATTTTTCTGAGAAACCTATGATTGACATTTGCAATCCATTGACAAATCAGCAATATCATTCATAAGCACTTTACATAAAAAACATCCATAAGGTCCTTTATACTATGCTGCAGAGAAATTCGCAGTAACCGCAGCTTAATGAAAGACTTTACCTCATCGTAGCTACAAATTTAATTTTGCACCATTGAGGGTGTTCTCAGCATTTGTAGTTATAGCTACTGCTTTAAGGAACCCTTTTACAATGATGCGCCGAAAATGGCTTGCGCTAGTGTAGGTGTGTGTATCGGACGTGCGCAGGTCCATTTTGCAGTGTGCCTGCAAAAAAAGGCCTTTCTTTTTGGCCGAAAATGGAGGTGCGGCAAAATAAAAATTGGTGCACATCCATTTTGGGCCTGAGATCTTACCGCCACCCACTGACATAGAAGTAAAGACTCGTGTGTGAGGCATCCCATGGTAATTTTAGGATGTGCACTGTGAGCGGGTCTGGGGGTGGAAAGTGGGCATGTTCTGGGCTAATTAGTTAGCAAGTGGGCACCGCCGCATGCTAACCCATTAGTGCAGGTTTAGTACATGAATCTCCACCATCTACAAAATAGGTGGCGGTGGGGGCCATGTACTAATGGTAAAATTAGTGTGTGGCCATTAATACTAAAAATTGGAAAATCAGCCATTTTTATCTCAGCAGTAAAAATGGCCTTAGCGCATGGGAATGACCCGCATAAGGGCATGGAAAGGTCACTTTTTAACGCCGCTTGATTAAAGAGCCCCTAAATTTTCAGATAGTGCAGAAGCATTGGAAACACTAATTTCTCTGCCCATAACTATGCCTCTTTTTGCCTGCGTGCATTAAAAATTTAGGCACTGTGCATTACAGAATGCATTTAGCAATTTGCGTGTGTAAATTTTGCATCAGTTATGTCAATTAGTGCTCAATATTGCTTATTAAGTACTGTTAACGCTGATTGGCTTGTTAAGCCAATTAAGTTACATGCATTGTTACAGAATACATTCGGATTTTGGCACGGAACACTAGGCACGCTATATAGAATCCGGGGGTTAACACCTCCTATTTAGGGGCAGTAAATAACTGAAGAAGTGGCTCCTAGCGTGTATTATTTGCAGTGCACTAATCGCAAAACACCTTTCATGCCTATTCTCTGCCTGTGGCAAGGTGTAAGTGGGATACAAGACCAGATGTTATGTTATGTTACCACAAAAAGCACTTGGGAAGAATTCTTTAAATGGGCACTCAAATCTGTGCTGAATAAAAATCATTAAGCGCAATTCTATGAAGGGTGCGCCCTCTACAGAATCGCTCTTAGCGCCGATTCCCCACCCCTAACTTTTAATTTAAAGAAGTCTTTACTGAAGCCTTTGAGAAATAACAAAACCACACGAGATATAACCATCTCACAAATTATATATATGCAAACCAAAACATCAACTGACAATGATAAGCTCTCAAAGCTTGTGTAAAGACATACAATAAACTCCTTAGATTAAAGTAATAACAGTTTATAATACCCCACCCCAATTCCCCCTGAGAAGACAGAAAGAGAAAAAGAGGGGGGAGAATACTCCCCCCTCACCTGCCAACCAACGCCACAACACAAACATGAGACAAAAGGCTCCCAAATAGCTTCCCACTTAGCTAGCGATTTACGACGCAGGGCCCAGAGCCTCTCCATTTCACAGATGTACCACAGCTTATTGAGCCATTTGACCACAGATGGAACCTTACAAGACTTCCAGTGTGCGGCCAAAGTAACTCTGGCCGCCGACATAGCATGGCGAACCAGTAAGGACTGTGAAGTAGTCAAACCAAGTGGTCTTTTAGGAAAAAGAAATAAAAACTCAGGAAACCACTTTATAGGCTTAGAGAGCCACCTCTGGAGTCTGTACTGTACAGCCTTCCAAAAAGCACACACTTGAACACAAGACCACCGGAGGTGGCCCATAGTACCCTTCTGCCCGCATTCTCTCCAGCACACAGCAGACACATTTGGAAACGTGTGATGGAGGCGCATAGGAGTTAGGTACCACCTATATAAAACTTTTACAGCATTTTCTTTAAAGGGAACAGAAATAGAGATCCTTGACAAAGCATATTCCATAAAGTTTCAACCATCATCACCCAACGTCAAACCCAACTCCTGCTGCCAACGCAAGCGATGCTCGACAGGAGGTTGCACCCGCCGCCGCTGGAAAGTATATAGACAAGTAATCAAACCCCTAGTCCCTTTAGAATCTTCACACAAATCCTCCAAAAAGGAATCATCTCGCAAAACTTTATGTCACTTTTTAGACGTTTTTCTCTTTCAAAAATGAGCCCCACAGTGTTCCTTCAAATGATATTTTCATTCTATTTCTAGGACAAGCAACATAAAATCTGTTTTACTGTTCTGGGATCTTGCTAGGTAGTTGTGACCTGGATTGGCCACTGTTGGAAACTGGATACTGGGCTTGATGGACCTTCGCTCTATCCCAGTATGGCAATGCTTATGTTCTTATATGTCAAGGAAGTGGCTAGGACTTATTGGCAAAGAAAAAAAAAGAGGTATGGATCTTTCCTGATGTTGAAATGACATTTTTATGCAATAAATCCATGCACGTGAATGTATTCAGTTATGCTATATGCAATGCAGTAAAGATGCCTGCGCATATCAAAATACAGGTGAATCTTCATAAAGGTGGTTAATAAATTCCCACTTCAGGCACAGGCAGCTCCTTGTGACTCTGGGCAAGTCACTTAACCCTCCATTGCCCCATGTAAGCCGCATTGAGCCTGCCATGAGTGGGAAAGCGCAGGGTACAAATATAACAACAACATGGAATGTTGCTACTATTGGAGATTCTACATGGAATGTTGCTACTATTGGAGATTCTACATGGAATGTTGCTATTCCACTAGCAACATTCCATGTAGAAGGCTGCGCAGGCTTCTGTTTCTGTGAGTCTGACGTCCTGCACATACGTGCAGGACGTCAGACTCACAGAAGCAGAAGCCTGCGCGGCCACATTGATGATCTGCAAGGGCCAGGCACAGGCAGCTCCTTGTGACTCTGGGCAAGTCACTTAACCTTCCATTGCCCCATGTAAGCCGCATTGAGCCTGCCATGAGTGGGAAAGCACAGGGTACAAATGTAATAATAATAAAAAAAAAAAATCCCAATAAATACATATCTGTAGCTGTACATTGGACATATTATGCAAACACACCTGTACCATGAGATTTTAAGGCTGAGTAACAAGCAGAAACCCGTATTTTTCTGCCTCTTTTTGGCTAAGATATAGTACAAGGTCTGTGCCATAAGCTGCACAGCGTCCTTTCTCAGCCTGTAGAGACCAAGAACCTGACCCCCATCGGAGACATAAAGGGGGGGGGGGGGACTCTATAAATGATACTCAAAAATCAGCACCAGAACAAACAAATCGGTGCTAAACTAGTGACTCCTTTATACTTATAATTCCATTGGCTTCCGTTAGAATTTAGGGATATGTATAAAATTGTGGCCTTAGTGCACAAAGTTTTGTATGAAGGGGTAGCAGATTATTTACCGAGTTCATGCAAGAGTCTTGGGTCAGGGACTGCAAATTTATTAAGGGTACCGGGAATGCTCAGGCAAGGTTAACAATTACCAGGGAAAGTGCCTTTTATTGGAAGGTACCAACACTGTGGATTCAACTCCTTTTGGAGATAAGACAGGAGAAATCATTTATACAATTTAAGGGGAAATTAAAGACTTATGTCTTTCAAAAAGCTTTTCCTTAAGAACTGTTCTATTTTAACTCACTGCAACTGGCGGCACCCCCTATGGGCCAATGCTATGTCAGCCCTCCTCCCTTCTGCACATGTGCAAAAGGTGGGCATGTGTGGGAAGGGGGTGACCTGCTGCAGCAGTATCCCACAGAGAGTGCAATGAGTACAGGAATGTGCTGGGACGCTGAAGCACAACCTTTTAAGCTGGCAGGGCTTGAGGAACCCCACCAGCCTTAACAAGGGTGTCACTGTTTTGGATGGGCCTGAGCCCAAAGTGGATGGGCCCGGGCCCACCCATGGCTACGCCCCTGACCGGTATTTACACCAGCTGAAACCTGGTTAAATGCAGGCGCTCAACTCATGGCATTTGAGCGTGTAAATGGTGCTATTCTATAATAGTGCATGTAAGTTTTTGACATGTCCCGATCCGTCCATGCCCCTCCCCTGGCCACATCCCCTTTTGAGTTAAACACTACGGGATTTAGGTGCCTGGTGTTATAGGTTAGCACACAGGCAAATGCGCATGCAATAATTGATCATTAACAAATTTGTTTTGTGGAAGTGACAGTTAAAATTCTATGCTTTAAATTAGAAAAATCTTAATCCTTAAGATCTGTTGAAAGAAAGCTTGCTAACCGCAGATAAGCAAGGCCCTGTACCAAGGACAGAACACCAACAAGATGTTCTTAAAAAGAACTGAAGGACTCCAACCTGTTGTAACAAATGATGTTAATGCCAGAGTTAGTGTGATGCACTAAATTTATAGTTATATTTAGATTGAAGATGTTGTACTAATTAGTAATGACCAGGTGTTATTTTGGAACAATTGAGTTGCTTGACCTCTGAAACCAAAGTCTGAACTGCTTGCCATATATGGAAGAACAGTACAGGTGTTTAACAATTAGAAGGCAAAAAAAAATATATATATATATACATATATACAATCATATATCCTAAGTTTTTGATATATTGACAGAAACGTAACATCTGTGTCTTGTTTTTGCCAATGTGTAATTTTTCAAAAGCTGATCATTATGACTTGACCATTTTTGTCTATAAAAAGGAGAGCTTTGCACCACAGAAGAGACTCTTTCCCTCTGTGTTCAGATCTTACTCCTTGCCTGGCAATACCATACACAACAGTAAATAAATATATTGCTCACTGGTAATTTGTTACTTGTTGTTTCACAGCATTCTCATAGCAGAAACTGCCTTAAGGATCCACAGTTTGTGCATGGATTTTGGATCCATACTGAAAAGGACGCGCACATTTTGGCACCATATATAGAATTAGGAGGCGGGGGGGGGGGGGGAAGGAATGTTTGGATCCTGGTCAAAGCAGAGGCTTTAAAATTCCTAATTTAACAAAAAAAAAATTTAGGATGTTCCACTCCTTGTCTCTTAGAATACAGAATTTTTTTGAAGATGCATGAAGAAAGGCATGAGTTAGAATTCGTTTTTACTTATGTTGTATTTAAAAAAGAGAGATAAAAGAGTGATAGTAAAAATCCAGATGAAAGACAATAGAGAAAAGGTAGAAAACATTCACTTCTATACAAGTAGATGGTGGTGTGAGGTGACCAGACAGTTCTGTTATATGGCACCAGGGCTTTTTTTGAGGGGGTACTTGGGGGTACTGAGTACCATTGTCTGCTAAAATTGACCCATGGACCCCAAGTTTTAAAATGAAAGAGCTCAGGCTCTACACACCAGTTCTGCCTTGTCATAGATTCTATGACTGGTTGCAGGGGGTCTGGCTATTCTGGGGATGGGTCCCCCCAGTGATCACCCCACCTCTGAAGAGTGGCCTAGCATTTGAGTACCGGCATCTTTTTTGCTAGAAACAACACACTGTATGGGACACACTAAGGGGTCCTTTTACTAAGGTGCACTAACAGATTTAGCGCATGCTACTGATTAGCATGTGCTAAATGATAAGATGACCATAGGAATATAATGGGTGTCTTATTTAGCGTACACTAATCATTAGCATGTGCTAAATCCATTAGCACACCTTAGTAAAAGGACCCCTAAGTCAGTGCTGGTTTTACCTCACACTTCCCTTACAGTTTCCCTAAAAAACTAGATATATATAAAAAACAAAAAGCAAGATTTTGAGTAGGGCTTTTATTCTTAGGTGCTTATAAATTGTACAATTAGTTGGTTTTTCTGAAGCTATTTAGGGGCTCTTTGAGGATACAAAATATCAGTGTTTCTTAGGGGCCCTTTTTACAAAGCGACACTACAGCTACTATCACTTGGTCGTGCGCCAATCTGGCACTAACGCGGGAGGCGGCGGCAGTAGTGTCACACCCAACATGCGCCATTTCCAGCGCAACTGGAATTTTTTTTTTTTTTTTTTTTTACCACCGGGGTAGAATGGGAGCACTTACCATCATATAAACAGGTGGTGGTAAGGGCTTCCCCGGGAAATGGCCGCGTATCAAGGGTTTACTTACCGCACAGCCATTTCCTTTTGGGGGGGGGGCTTTTTACCCACTGTGGTAAAAGGGGCCTTGGCGCATGGCAAATCCATGTGCCGACGCTACTGCAGCTGACCCCTTTTATCGCAGCTTGATAAACGGAGCCCCCTTAGTGTCTTCATGCCATCGGTATTACCGCTAGGCATCTTTTCCAATGGAATCAAAAGTGTCAGAGGTCACCAGCGTAGAAAAGGGCACAAAAAATGATTGGTGGATACAAGGCAAGTCAAGGAAGGGATGAGAGACTATTGGGGGGAAGTGGGGGTTTTCTGGCGTTTATCCAATAAACACCTATTTTAATTACTTTGTGTTTTATCAGTTTAAACCTAAAATCAAAAGTCCTAATTATGAGTCCACATCTGCAATTAAGTAAAACCAGGAACGTCCTCCATGGCAGGGAGCTTATGGTAATCCAAACCTAAGTTGTGCACGCAAATCAGGTTGTATTCTGTATTTGCGAATGCAACTTAATTAGCTAACAAGCCACAGTGCCGATAGCTGCCAGTTAACAAATAATTATTGACACTAATTTGCATTAATTAGAATTTCCGTGCACAACTGTCTAAGCGTATCCTGTAAAGTGATGCGCGTAAATTCTAAGGTGCATAGCTGAAAAGAGGGCATGGCCTTGGGCGACTCATGGGCATTTCTAAAATCTATGTGCATTGTCACAGAACACACCCGGTCCGCACCTAATTTAGGGGTCAGCATTTACACCAAGTTTTACATTACTTGGTGTAACTGCCCACGACTAAATTTAGTGGCGTGGACAGGCACTAGGTGTATTCTATAAACCGCATCAAAATTTAGGTGTATTCTATGAAGTACACCTAAATTTAATCATACTTTATAGAATACACCTAGGCGTATATTTTTGGTGCTGATTTTTTTGGCGTGATATATAGAATTTAGCCCTTTGTGTCCGAGTTACCACAGAACTACCAGATTGTCACTTTATCTCCACACCCCTGTAAATTTACACTAGAAAAAGGCAAAACCATCACTCATAAGCTTGATTCTGAATGACTGCAAGATTCTAGCGATGTCTCATTTTGCACCAAAATCCCAACAATGCCAACATTCCACTGACGTATCTGGTGTGGGTCAGCTGACTAAAGAAAAGCCACTGACTGAGGGGCCGATGCACAAAGCCACATGGGACAGGTGTATGCTGATGGCTGAATGCACGGAAAGTGGTAGAACTAGAGGACATGAATTGAGGTTGAAGGGGGGGGCAGACTCAGGAGTAATGTCAGGAAGTATTTTTTTCACGGAAAGAGTGGTAGATACGTGGAATGCCCTCCCAAGGGAGGTGGTGGAGATGAAAACGGTAATGGAATTCAAACGTGCGTGTGATGAACACAAAGGAATTGATCTACGGAATCTTAGCGGAGATTGGGTGGCGACGCCGGTAACTGGAAAGTAAAACCAATGCTGGGCGGATTTCTACGGTCTGCACCCTGATCGTGGCTGAATAGATATGGCTGGGCTGGAGTGTAATTTTTAAGGGGCTTCGATGTTAGCTTCAGAACTTTTAGTAGAGGAACAGTGCTGAGCAGACTTATGGTCTGTGCCCTGAGAAAGGCAAGGACAAATCAGACTCGGGTATACATATGAAGCATCACTAACCATGTAAAATGAGTTTATCTTGTTGGGCAGACTGGCTGGACCATTCAGATTTTTATCTGCCATCATTTACTATGTTACTATGAACTTACCAAGAAAGCTTTCTGTATCGGCAGGCAAAAAAGTTAATTGTAGGCAAATGCAAAGCATGCAGAGCACATGCAGTAATCAGGAGATGCCTACCAGACGCATGCACACAAGCTTCGCAAAAACTTCTTTCACATTAACATTTTAGTGAGGTTAATATTTTTGTGCACAACATTCCAGTTCATGGACAGGTATCATTATTTTATGCATGGAATTATGTGGGCCCGTCACTTCCTGTTCTGTCTTAAAAGTGGCAGGCACTGTTATATTCACGGCAAAAGAAAAAATTGGCATTAAATCCACTCAACCTATCCTTCTACCTACCTGGCATCCAAGTTCTAGTACTGTGCTCACCTTAAATATTCTATGTACTTCTCTGCATAGTAGCAGAATAACTATTGATCTCGTTACCATTCATTTTAATATGCTGTGTGCCAGGGGTGTAGCTACTATAGAGCCACGGGGGCCTGGGCCCCCGTAGATTTGGCCCTGGACTCCCTGCCGACGACCCTCTCAATCCCTCCTCCCACTGTCAACCCGCCGTCACCTACCTTTGCTGGCGGGGGGGGGGGGGACCCCAACCCCTGCCAGCCGAAGTCTTCTTCCTTCGTTTGGTTTCTGAGTCTGACATCCTGCACGTTGTTGCAGGACGTCAGACTCAGAAACCAAATGAAGTAAAAAGACTTCGGCTAGTGGGGGTTGGGGTCCCCCGCCAGCAAAGGTAGGCGACGGCGGGCAGGGGGTCGAGAGGGTCGTTGGCAGGGGGGGGTCAAAATTGTTGGAGGTGGTGCTGGCTGCGGGGGGGGGGGGGGTTGCTCCCCTTGCATCCCACCTAACTGTGCCTGCACAGTACTAAAAAAAACTGCAAGTGGACAGGGTGGGGTTCCTCCCTAATTGTCTAATAGGAATGGTCAGGCTTCGGGTGTGGTCAAACACCAGACTATCAGTGTTCGTCTGTGTGAAAATTAAAGGCACGGTAAAACCCTAGTACATTTCCAGCACTAAGATAACATAGACACTAGGATTGGGGTTCTCAACCCAGTCCTCAGGGCACACATAGCCAGTCAGATTTTCAGGATGCCCACAATGAATATGCATGAGATACATTTGCATGCAAATCTATCTCAAGCATATTTATTGTGGGTATCCTGAAAACTTGAGTGGCTAGGTGTCCGCCTAGTGAGAACCCCTACACTAGGGTGATACTAGAATATGGAGAAACACAGGACTAACACAGGACTAACACGAGAAGCTGAACATCGCTCATGGTGTTAGGAGAAATAGGCCAAAACTGACGTTTGGTAGGACACCTCTGGGATGAGTTTAGTCTCATTTTCAGGGGTGCTGTTGCTACTTACAGCGCTTTGATATTTATAGGCAACAGCACATAGAAAACTTGAGAATAAATAGAGCAGACTAAGGGGCCAGTGCAGAAAGCTACCACAGGCAGAAGCATGTGGTTACCAAGAGGTCTACATGTGGATTTCTGGCCACACGATGCAGAAAGGTGTATGTGTGGTAGACATTGGCGCACAGCAGGGGTGTAGCCAGACTTCGGCGGCAGGGGGGTTGGCGGCACCAGGGGGGGCTAAAATGTGCCCCCTCACCTCGGCTCTGGACCCCCCCTCCCGCCGAAGTCTGGCTACACCCCTGCTGTGCGCCAATGTCTACCACACATACACCTTTCTGCATCGTGTGGCCAGAAATCCACATGTAGACCTCTTGGTAACCACATGCTTCTGCCTGTGGTAGCTTTCTGCACTGGCCCCTTAGTCTGCTCTATTTATTCTCAAGTTTTCTATGTGCTGTTGCCTATAAATATCAAAGCGCTGTAAGTAGCAACAGCACCCCTGAAAATGAGACTAAACTCATCCCAGAGGTGTCCTACCAAACGTCAGTTTTGGCCTATTTCTCCTAACACCATGAGCGATGTTCAGCTTCTCGTGTTAGTCCTGTGTTAGTCCTGTGTTTCTCCATATTCTAGTATCACCCTAGTGTAAGGGTTCTCACTAGGCGGACACCTAGCCACTCAAGTCTTCAGGATACCCACAATAAATATGCTTGAGATAGATTTGCATGCAAATGTATCTCATGCATATTCATTGTGGGCATCCTGAAAATCTGACTGGCTATGTGTGCCCTGAGGACTGGGTTGAGAACCCCAATCCTAGTGTCTATGTTATCTTAGTGCTGGAAATGTACTAGGGTTTTACCGTGCCTTTAATTTTCACACAGACGAACACTGATAGTCTGGTGTTTGACCACACCCGAAGCCTGACCATTCCTATTAGACAATTAGGGAGGAACCCCACCCTGTCCACTTGCAGTTTTTTTTAGTACTGTGCAGGCACAGTTAGGTGGGATGCAAGGGGAGCAGCTGCTCCCCCAAACAGATTTTGAATGAAATGGTGCCTATGAAGACCAGCCCTTCAGCCTTGCACCGGCGCCTATTTTACGAAAGGTCTGCTCCCCCTACGTCAAAACCTGGCTAGGCTTCTAGGGATGGGCATTCATTTGCAACGATATGGGAAATGTCAACATATCTGTATTTTCCACCTTTGCTTATACCCTATGCTGTCTATTAAAACTGTTTTATTATATATTGTGTTAACGTTGTAATATAGCATACTATGCCATACTTTGTTTTGTTGTTTGAATATCTTTACTGCTGTAATTGTCTATTGCTTATGTTGGACTTATTCTTGAGGTACACTGCCTTGAGTGAATTCCTTCAAAAAGGCAATAAATTAAATCTTAATAAATAAACATATCCCATGTCATATGTTGTTATCAAATGGAAACCAGCACAAAAAACACAACTGATGTGTTATCATTTAGCTGTTTTGAGAGAGCGCAAACTAGTTGCAAAAAGGGCACCCACTGCGCAGGCACAAACTGGGCAGGTGCATAGTACACACTGGCACCGTTTACACTATATAGTGGCCCAAATTCTATATATGGCATTAAAAAAAAAAAAAAAAAGAGCGATAAGGAGGGTATTCTAAAAAAATCCTTGCAGAAAACATTTTTAGCTAAGCATATTCTATAAGTGGCGCCTATGCGCATGTATTCACACCAACAAAAACATGGCATAAATCTTGGTGTGTAGATTTAGGCGCAGATGCCCGTATTCCATAACTACACATGCAAATTTCAGAATGCCCATGAAACACCCAGTTCCCCCCCCCCCCCCCCATAACCATGTCCATTTTTTCTGCGTGCATTAGAAGTTAGGCACTGTGTGTTACAGAATACGCTTAGCGAGTTATGCGTGTAAATTCTAATTATTGCCAATTAGTGCTCATTATTGATTGTTAAGTGCTGTAATCAATGCTAATTAGCTTGCTAAGCCAATTAACTTACACATGTTTTTATAGAATCTGCCTGGATTTTGGAACGGATCTCTAGGCGCACTATATAGAATCCAGGTGTAAGCGCTATTCTATAAACACCATTGCACCTAATACCCAGATCTGTGCCTAACTTTTAGGTTCAAGGATTTATACCAACTGAAATCTGGTGTAAATACCCCTGCCTAAATTAGGTGCGCATCAGGTGTATTTTGTAACGGTGTGCAAATTCTTGGAATGCCCAAGCTCCTTCTATGGCCACACCCCCAATCAGAATTTATGCACGCATCTTTAATTAAATAGCACCAAGCAAGATGTGTGCGTAAATTCCAATTGTCAATTAACGCTGATAATTGAATATTAGCGCCCAATCAGCACTAATTGGTTCATTACTTGATTGAATTTTGCACGCAAATTGGGTGCGTGCACAATTTTGTGTGCCACATAGAGAATCCGGGGGAGTGTGTCCTCTTTCAAGAGAATGAAGACTAAAGATTTTGCTTCCATGACAAAAAAAAAATGGCCAAAACAAATATTCCCAGAGACACAGGAAATGATACAAAACAAACATTTTGTGGCTGCCCATCCTTAATGAGCACACTAATAATTTTGGTTCATTTTTATTTATCTTGGCCTTTATTCCTGACTTTTGGACTTTTCAGTTCATTTCATATATTTATTTAAATAAAAATATTTCATGCACTTTAAAATGTTTTAATGTGCACAGACTTAACAGGCATTAATTCATAGGTTACAACATGATAAATTAATTATGTGCACTAAATTAATGTAAGACATGCTAATGAACCAAATGGGTGTTAATGAGTGCACATGCCTAAGAAACATCATTTAGTGAACAGAATGCACAATAGTAGGTTATTGGCTGTGAATTTAGCTCTAATGGGTCCTTTTACCAAGCTGTGTGAAATAGGGCCCTGCAGTAGCAGGTAAAAAACCCCAATAACAAAATGGCCATATAGTAAGAAAACTCTTACCACATGGGCTCAACTACTGAGGTGACGGTAAGGACTCCCGCTGTAACCTGGCAGTAACCGGGCAGCATGTGATACCCGATTACTGCGGGTTACCACCGTGCTAACCATTTCCGGTGCGTCCCCCCCCCCCCAGAAATGGCACACGCTCGACCTGGAACTCTGCCAGTGGCTACGTTGGGCTGGCAGTAGTCCCGGAATAGCAAGTGGTAAGTCCACATCGGGCTTATCACTGCTCCGTAAAAGAGCCACTAAATTTGGAGAACAGACCTGTGCTCCCACTGCCATTTCTCAACATTTTACGTCAGTTTGCACTGCTACCTTCCCTATGCAATAATAGTACATAAAGTATTGCCATACTGGGAAAGACCAAAGGTCCATCAAGCCCAGCATCCTGTTTCCAACAGTGGCCAATCCAGGTCACAGATACCCGGCAAGATCCCAAAAATGTACAAAACATTTTATACTGCTTATCCCAGAAATAGTGGATTTTCCCCAAGTCCATTTAATAACAGTCTATGGACTTTTCCTGTAGGAAGCTGGCCAAACCTTTATTAAACTCCGCTAAGCTAACCGCCTCTACCACATTCTCTGGCAACGAATTCCAGAGTTTAATTACACGTTGAGTGAAGAAAAATTTTCTCCGATTCGTTTTAAATTTACTACATTGTAGCTTCATCGCATGCCCCCTAGTCCTAGTATTTTTGGGACGCGTGAACAGACAATATTGAGTAACATGAGCAGACAGTTTTTGGTGTGATGTGAATTCCTACCCTGGAATTATACTGGAGTCTTTATGCACTCACCCCTTGGCTTCCTGGCTAGTAGTAGCACAGTGAGAGCACTGTAGGGCTAACAGACTAAGCCAATAATTAGCCAGCCAAGTTCTAGGGGAGAAGCCTAGTGGTTAATGTGGCAGCTTGAGAACCAGGGGAACTGGGTTCAATTCCCATTGCAGCAACTTGTGACTCCAGGCAAGTCACCTAACCCTCCATTGCCCCAAGTACAAAATAAGTACCTGTATATAATATGTAAACCATTTTGATTGTAACCACAGAAAGACAGAATATCAAATCACATCCCCATAGAGTTCAAATTGTATCTTAGGGGAGGAGGGATCTGAATCCATGCAAACTATTTCTTTCTGCATAAGTTGACAGTTCTATAGATGTATGGTTTTTTTTATCACTTAGGGGGTAATTTTATTGAGTAAGCACTAACAGTTAAGCACCAAGCATGCATGGAAATGTTTAGAATACTGGCATATATGTGTGTGTGTGTTCACACATATGTGCATAAATACCAAAAATCTGCCGAAGAGCTATGTAATATATAAACCGGTTTGGTTGTACCATGGAAAGGGTATAACAATAATTTAATAAACAAACATATTCTGTAACTACAGACATATCTTACAGAGTGTATTTTACAGGTACGAATACACATAGGCAGAGTCTGGGCGGGCGGGGGTGGGGTGGGATTTACACTTACATCCATAACTTATAGCATTCTATATCTCCAGCTCTATGGCTGCCATACGTACTTGCGCCTAACTGCATATGAGCCTACATACCAGGTTACATTAGTATTCATTAAAGGAAACCGGGGGACCTAATTCTTTTTTTAATAAGTGCCACATGGCTCACTGTTATTGACTCAGACTCCTCTAAGTACCTCTATGATATCCTACACCTGGCAGCATCCTAGTCCCAAAACAGTGCCACACCGAATCCAAGTGTTGGCCCAGTGACAAAAAAATGGCTATGTCATCTCACCAGCATCCTAGGAACGGTCTAGTAACATCTTGATGTCCGCAGGCTTGCTAGCGACACTAGGCCTCTGGGTACCACTCCAGCATCATGATTTAACACCATCCCAAGACTATTTCAGCACAGTTCCACTTCTCAGTAAATCAGCCCATCATATGCCTTCAATATATTAGCTCCTTTACATGTTATTGAGTAATACCATATTCACCTGGTTCACACCATCCCCGGAATATTGCTAGGAGTAGCTCAAGGAGGGAGTGGTTTGTGGATTATTTGCTCTCATTAACAGTGAATCACATAGCAAACTCCCTTTTCAACCCTTAAACCAGCAACTGCAGTTCAGAGTCAGCTAGCTTTCATGCACAGTTGCTGTGAACGAGCCCATCAATTTAGACTGGTGCTTCTCAACCCGGTTCTGTGGACACACCTAGCCTGTAGAGGTAGTGCATGCAAATCTATCCTGAAACCCTGGCTGAGCCTGTCCTCAGGAGGACTGGGTAAAGAACCCCTGGTTTGAACTTTACGTTACATCTAATTGCAGGGGCACTGCAACAGTTTTGCTGAAAGGTCGAACTATCTGAACTAATACCAGCTCTATACATTAGCAAGCATGTACTGTCATTCATTCCACAGGTATAATTCGGTTCTTAAAATGTTTCTCATAAATAAGCAAGCACTTACAAACAATAACCCTAAGTAGTATGGAAGTACCTTGCCATATAAACTTGAGTGTCTCATAGGCAAAATCCCTTTGTGGTACACTCCTAACAGGAAGGGAGGCGCTGTTAATTAACAGGCATGTTCTTATTTATTCATTAGACAGACTGCCCGCGAGCCAGGGGTGATGTGATACTTCTGGGTTCTGGCCGTATTGCAGCAGAGACTCGTACATTAACACTGACAGCAATGGAATCTAGAGGCGAACACAACAACTGTTTTTTTACAAGGGGGCTGCTTCAGATAACTGCAGGTCACAGCCTCCCTGCCCAATACTTCAGGCACTTACTGCTGCTTTCCTTCCCATCACACACAACACTGAGCGGAGCCAGGCTGCGAGGAAGTAACACACACACACAGGCACTCACTAATCCTGCTCCCCGAGAACAATAAGCTCTGATGCTGACATGCTTTCACTACTTTTATTATCTACAATTTATGGGACTAATATATTCCAAGAGCCGAACGCAAGCAACCTGCAAGTTGCTGGAGTCAAATGGGAAAGTGAAGCGGGAGGGGAAAGGGAAAGCCCGCAGTACTCACAGGAAGGGTGATCGCCTGCCGGGGTCTCATCGCAGTCACTGTCTGTCCACACAGGCTGAGTTTGCAAGTTCCCCCCCACTTGCAAGTTCTCATGGGACTCCCCGTCCCACCCCCCGTCTTCCTCTATTATTTCTGTGTTATAGCGGTGCCTCGCGCCTCGGTCTAGGCTTATGTAAAGCCTCGTGCAAGCCGCCGGCCAGTCAGAGGTGCTGCCAGGAGTCAGCCGGCCAATGGCAGCGACTGGGGAGGGGTCTGTCTCCCCACTATGATTTACTACTAGAAATTGCAGTGCCAGAGCAGGCAGCCAGAGCAGATCAATAAGGAGAAAAATATTAGAGTCGCTTTTTTTTTTTAAATCTTTGGATGCATATTTCCACGATGGTGTCTCGTAACCTTCAAAAGGCTTCGGGACCCCTCCTGGGTGATTCTGGGGGTCCCCCCTCCCTCCCTGACTCACAGGGCGAGCATTTAGCTTAAATAACAGAGATACTTTGAGAGGAGGGAAGTGGGGTTAATAGCACACTGGGGAGATAAGGAGAAGAGAGTTTGTGTACAGTCTGTCTCATCACAGAGGCGCAGTGAGGTGTGACGGTCTGCTACCTGTTTGTCAGGAGATAAAATCAGCAGTCTGTACACAGGCAAGGTTAGGAAGTGCGGGTGTCGGGAACAGAATGGCTGTTGATGTGGATATGTTATTTCAAAGTAAGGTAAAATAACCATATTCTTTCAGGACACATTCTTCTGTAAAAAGAAAAGAAAAGCAGTTTCAGGCTCCTCTCCTGGTTACATACTGCACTGGGACTGAAAATTAAGGAACACTCTTTGATGAGAGAATACCGTTTGCCATCACTTCTCTGATTTATGATTAATCCACTTCCCTATGCAAGATCAAAAAAAAAAATCTGTCTAGGCAATACTCATAAGGTTTGATCCCTGCATTTTCTGGTGTTCCAGCCAGCACCAACCTTGTGGCATTTCTGCCCGGTTAGCCAAAGGTACTGACCCTTCTTGCAGGATCTCAGCTGGTGTAGCCACTGTTATTACTCTCAGCAGAGTCTTTGCTGGTTAAGTCACCTTTCCTGGCACCAAGACCCCTCCTCTGTTCTGTTCCCATTGCTTTTCCTTGCAGAATCCATATTGGTGACATACAGGCAGCCCACAATTTTTTTTTAATTTGGATTCATTTCCCATGTCACTTACAGCATTGTATGTTTTGCTGTGTGTTAGTTTTCATTTTTGTTTTGGGGCAGTCATTAAGCTTATTGGACTCCTGCTCGAGTGGCCAGAATCACTAAGAGTATCAACTTCAACTGCTGGTCTTGTCAGGAAAGAGATGGCTCACTGGCACATATGGTTTTCTACTGTAAAAATGTCAGAGCTTACTGGCAATTAATTTGGGCAAAAATGTGTCGTATCTTTCATTTGCCTGAGACCACTGCGATCTCGTATGAGGTTGTGATCTTACGAGCTTCTTGTCCTACTATCCCTCTTCTGGAGTCAGATAAGAAATTGTATAACATACTGCTAGCTGTTGCCTTACATTTAATTGTCTCCAATTGGAAAAATAATGTGTACCTGAATTATAATGAATGGTGGAGTTATGTATGCGTGATCAGAAAATATGAAATAATTTTGGCTCATAGACGCCGAAATATTAGGTCTGTTTTGAAGACCTGGGCTCGTTTAGACCTTTTTTGTCAGGAGCCACATAGCACGCCTTGAACTTGAACTTGTGTAACTCTGTAATTTGTCTCCAGGTATTGCCTTTTAATAACGAATTTTTTTTTTTTTTTTTTTTTTTTTTTTTAAAGGGGGGTTTTGTTTGATTATGTGTTTACTTTTGCATTTTATGTAAGGCTAAATCTTTAATAAAAATATAATTTAAAAAAAAAAAAAAAGACTAGAGACTTTGCAAATAGTTCACATTATGGCTCAAATTCTGTAAATAGCATCTAAAATCTAGACATGTCCAAAAAAGCACTTACCACTAGTTTATATAAAAACATGCCTAAAGTAGAGCACAATGTAACATAGAGGGGAATAATCGAATGGCGCCAGCGAAATACATGGCTGGCGATGTATTTTGCCGGTGCCGCAAACAGCTGGCCAGACCCGTATTTTCGAAAAAGATGGCCGGCCATCTTTTGTTTCGATAATACGGTTCCGGCCAGCCAAATGCCTTGGATTTGGCCGGGGTTTGAGATGGCCGGCGTCGTTTTTTAGCGATAATGGAAAGTTATGTCGGCCAGCATTTTTAGTGCACTGGCCCCCCTGACATGCCAGGACACCAACCGGGCTCCCTAGGGGTCACTGCGGTGGACTTCAGAAAAGCTCCCACGTGCATAGCTCCCTTACTTTGGGAGCTGAGCCCCCCAACCCCCCCCCCCCCCAAAACCCACTACCCACAAATGTACTGCACCCACTAAAACTGCTCCAGGGACCTGCATACAGCCTCTAGGACTTATTGCTGCTGTATAACTTTGGCACACCAGTTCACACCTGAAGACTAATCTCTCTGAAAAAGTCCTTTATTTTAATAAGCACGTTTACTCACAGTTAACTGCAGATCAGAGGTTGTGCCCCACTGGCAAAGAGTCCCCTGGTACTAAGATAAGCAGTAGGTCAGAGCTGGCACAATGGTGTACAATGCCCTCTTTCAGCACCATTCAAGGTAAGAACTACGTTCTCTAACGTGGGTAACACAGGAAAGGGAACTAAAACTGGTTTACAAAAATGGCCACTACCGCATGGACTACAACAGGAAACAAAACAGGGCACACTCTGACCCAGTAAGCAGGGGGAAAGCACCAGGGGAGTAGAGCCTACCAACTACCAATACCTACACCCACCACAATGCATTGCTGATGTGACTCTGCAGTGCAAATAACAGAAAAGGTGTCACACTGACCCCAGAGCCACATCACAAGCAGGAAAAGGCTGTCGGAGGACAGAACACATTCTGCTGTCATTGAGTCTGGCATACAGGCTGGAAAAAAAGTGTTTAAAGTGGGGTTTTTTGGGTGGGAGGGGGTTAGTGACCACTGGGGGAGTACGGGGAGGTCATCTCCGCTTCCTTCCGGTGGTCATGTGGTCAGTTTGGGCACCTTTTTGAGGCTTGGTTGTGAAAATAAAAGGACCAAGTAAACACGGCGAAATACTGCTTAATGCCATATTTTTTTTCCATTATCGGCGAAAGCCAGCTATCTGGTAGCCACGCCCATACCCGCCCATGTCCCGCCTTCACTTCACCGCCGACACACACCTTTGAACTTTCGCCGGCGAGGCGACGGGAAAGTGGCGATGCTGTAAAAAAAAGCGGCTTTCGATTATACCGATTTTGCCGCTTTTCCGAGATCGCCGGCCATCTCCCGATTTGTGTCGGGAAATGGCCAGTGATCACGTTCAATTATGAGCTGGATAGTAACATAGTAGATGACGGCAAAAAAAAGACCTGCACGGTCCATCTAGTCTGCCCAACAATTTAAACTCATATACTACTACTTAACATTTCTACAGCGCTACTAGGGTTACGCAGCGCTGTACAAATTAACAAAGAACGATGGTCCCTGCTCAAAGGAGCTTACAATCTAAAGGACGAAATGTCAAGTTGGGGTAGTCTAGATTTCCTGAGTAGAGGTGTAGTGGTTAGGTGCCAAAGACGACATTGAAGAGGTGGGCTTTGAGCAATGATTTGAAGATGGGTAGGGAGGGGGCCTGGCATATGGGCTCAGGGAGTTTAAACTGCTCACCCATATAAATTAATCAAGATTTGTCTGACAAGACCTAACTTTTGTGAAACCATGCTGTCTTGGGTCCTGCAATCCATTGGATTCCAGAAACCTCACTATCCACTGTTTTAGAAGCATTTCCATTCATTTACTCACTGCAGTTGTCAGACTGAATGACCTGTAGTTCCAACCTCTTCCTTACTTCTGCTTTTGTGGAGAGGGACCACATCTACCTTCCCCAGTCCTAGGGGACCATTCCAGACTCCGAGGAAGCATTGAAAAGGACAGCCAATGGAGTTCCTAGGTCGGCTGGCACCCGGGGCGGATCACTGCTGCACACCCCACTACCAGCACATCACCTCCCCCTGCTGCATCACCCCCCCTGGCACATCACCTCCACCCCCCCCCCCCCCCCCCATCTTATCTCCGGGGATGCTGGAAGCAGTCGCATGGCTGTGGTCTCCGCTGGTTCCCTGCCCCGGAACCATCAGAGGGAATAGGGAACTGGTGGAGCTGACAGTCGCATGGCTGCTCCCTACACCCCCTTGCAGCGTGCACCCGGGGTGGACCACCCCCACCGCCCCGCCCTCGGTACGGCAGTGCAGACAGCAAAGACGACAGTACGTTCTTTGAGTACCTTCAGATATATTCCAGCCGGCCCCATCATTTTGTTTACCTTCAGTTTAGCTGAAAACAGTTTTCTGAAAATTGGTTAGGGTCTACTATATACCCATTCCTATTAGCATTTGTCTTCTCCAGTCCTATTCCTGGCTCTTCATCTGTGAACACAGAACAGAAAT
The DNA here is from genome assembly GCF_901765095.1 of Microcaecilia unicolor. Classification (NCBI taxonomy): domain Eukaryota; kingdom Metazoa; phylum Chordata; class Amphibia; order Gymnophiona; family Siphonopidae; genus Microcaecilia; species Microcaecilia unicolor. The sequence continues at coordinate 54,421,784 of NC_044035.1, forward strand.
ATTTGTTAAGCAAGTCCACTTTATCAGCTTCTACATAGTCCTCTCATTCCCCCTTGAGCCTCACAATGCTGCTTTTGCATTTCCTACAATCATTAGCATATCTAAAAAATATGTTGTCCTCCTATTTTACTGTATTGGTTATTTTTAGTTCCATTAGCATCTTTGCTTTCCTATCACCACTATTGATCTCATTTAGTCTAATATCCTCTTTATAATGGTATTACCTACTTCTGGACAGCTCCTTATGCCAGCTAGTTCCTACTATTGAATATGGACCTACATACAGTATCTCACTTGTATCCCTTCTAATGATACTTACTGCACCCGTCTGGAACAATGCCTCGTTTAGGAACTAGCATAACTTGTATAAGACAGAAAAGAGAAAGAGAAGAGTGGGACAGGAAATCCCAACTGAGAAGCCATAACTGAGAAACTAGTAAACTCATGCACTGGACAAGGCGTTTGGCTTTTCTCTCTTCCACTCCTAGGAGGAAGGTTCTGATGATCATGCCCAGAGCCTTCAGGTTGTTTCAGCTCAGCTCTTGGCTTTTCTAGGCCTGATATTCATAAGGACTTATTCGTAATAGTGATGGCTGCTATATGGATAAGCCCCCTAATCAGGGCCACCGAGAGACAAAGCAAAAAATCTTCAGGGCCCCTCCCCCGCTGACCCCTACCCACCACACCACCGCTCCTGTCCCCCCAGTCACTGCCACTTTTCTCCCCTCCCTTCCTCCCTCCTACTGGTTTTACCTAAAGCTTCCTGCAGCCAGCAGCATTTTACAGTCAGAGGCCATCCCCCATGGCCTTCATTCTGCCATGTCCCACCCTCTCTACTGAAACTTCCTGTTAACAGGAAGTTGCAGTAGAGAGGGCAGGACGCGGCAGAAAGAAGGCCATGGAGATGGTCTGTGACTGTAAATCGCTGCTGGCTGCAGGATCATGTAGGTGAGACCTGCGGGGAGGAAGAGATTTTTTACTGTGGGAACAAAACCTTTTACTATTCCCGCAGGGCAGTAAAAAGTTTTGTTCCTGTATCCGCGATGATTGTCGGCGCCCTCCGCTCCAGGCCATCCTTGGAGGCAGGGTCCAGGGAATTTTGAACCCCCTGCCCTCCCCCATCTCGGAGTTCCTGCCTCTAACCATACATTTCAGCTGCATTATACAGCTAGTACCATTCAAAATCTGTACAGACTCCCCCAGAACTAATTGTATAAGGGGCAATTCTATAAGTGGGTGCCCCCTTTTGGTGCCTGATGCTGTGTGGTGCAAGCTTATTCAATATTTATTTATAACACAATTTATAGACTGCACTATCCTAGGTTCTAGGCAGTTTACAAAGAAACATTCACAATAAAAATGTAAAAACACAAAACTATACAAACAGCAAAAATGATGTTGGTCCATAACAATTAACATCATAATCTAACAAAAAAACCTGAGGAAAAAAATATGCTTTGAGCACTTTCCTGAACTGAAGAAAGTTCTTCATCTTTTGCAGTTCGTCAGGAAGTCCATTCCACAATCATGTACCTTCTATATAAAAAAAAAAAAAAAACATTTTGACCTAATATCACCCAGAGTAATCTGTTTAAAATAAGGAATACTTAACAGCATTTCCATATCATCAAGCTGATCAATCCATAGACTGGTGGGTTGTGTCCATCTACCAGCAGGTGGAGATAGAGAGCAAACTTTTGCCTCCCTATATGTGGTCATGTGCTGCCGGAAACTCCTCAGTATGTTCTCTATCTCAGCAGGTGGTGGTCACACACAGCAGCAGCTCTGGCTAGGCCTCCAAGCCTAATCCTTAGGTTTTGTTGAGGCCTGGGGTTGAGGGCTCTTTTGAGCAAGTGCAAACCTGGTGGTGCCAGGTCCCTCCTTTTCTCCCCCCTCCCGCTGGCTCCGTTTAAAAAAAAAAAAAAAAAAAAAAATTTTAAACGTCTTTAAAGGCGTTTAATTCGACGTTTCTTTAAACGTTCATTGCAGCTACTCACTGGGACACCAGTTCGTTACAGCTCGGAGCGGCAAGCAGGTAATTTTACCTTTTTATAGCGGGCAGGGGGTTCCCCGATTCTTCTCCTCGTGGCATATGGCGTCGGAGGGCGAGGGCGCAAAGGGTCGCTCCCCGGATCGCTGGAGCGCTTCTAGAGGGGATGCGGGGGTTTTACAACCTGATTCGCCCTTGATGGGTGACAGTTTAGTGACCGATGAATGTCCCGGTCGTTCCTCCGGCGTGGCGGTTTTTTCCCGCCATAAACGCCCATCCCCCACTCCTCGCCTCCGCCATCTTGGCCGGCCACGCGGCTCGGACGGCTTCTTCGTGGGCCGCCCTTGAGGTTGGAGACATTAATGCCATGAACGCCCTTAATTTGGGCGACGGCACAAGCGGCTAAAGTTAAGCGCCGTTCTTCCCGCGCGGCTCCTTCGCGGAGTTTCGCGCCGGACGCCATTTTGGATGCGCAGCATGTCTCTCCCCCGCTATTGCGAGCGCCGGTTGAGAGTGCGTCTAGGGCTGTTGCCCAGGCTGCGGAAGTGCACAGTCTGGGGGGTTTCTCCCCCGAGTTTGTTTTGCTGCTGCATCAGGCTTTCCTCATGCAAAACGCTGCCCCTGCTCCCTCTTCTGATAAAGAGGTTGAGGTTCCCAGAGGTAAACGCCCTCGGGTTGATTTCCAGGCCTTGGAGGACTTTGTCTCCTCCGATGTAGATGAGGGCAGCGTGTCTGAGGTCTCCCAACGGTCCTTTGCGGATTCCTTGGAGGAGATAGATCCCCGCTCGGATGGAGCGGATGACCCCTCTGCAGCGCGGCTTTTTAGCCCAGAGGATTTGCCCAACCTGTTTTTACAGGCCATGGACACTTTGAAGATTTCCTCTCCGGAGGACGTCTCTCCCTCAGCCCCTGTTGGCTCTGCCATTATGCTGGGGACGAAGCGCCCGCCTAGATCCTTCCACGTGCATGATGCCATGCACACCTTAATTGCGGCTCAATGGGATGTCCCGGAAACGAGCCTTAAAGTGGCTAGGGCTGTGTCCCGCCTCTATCCTTTGGCTGTGAGTGAACGTGAGGCCTATCTGTGGCCTACCGTGGATTCTTTAATCACTGCGGTGACTAAGAAAACGGCGTTGCCGGTGGAAGGTGGCACGGCCCTAAAGGACGCCCAAGACAGAAGATTGGAGGCGGCCTTAAGGTCGTCCTTTGAGGCAGCTGCTTTAAGTTTGCAGGCCTCAGTTTGCGGCTCCTATGTGGCCAGGGCGTGCCTGACTATGGTGCAGCGGGCTTCCCCCTCGGATCTTTCCTTGAGGGCTGATTGGCCGGCCCTGGAATCGGGCTTAGCCTATTTGGCAGACTTGCTGTATGATGTCTTGAGAGCCTCAGCTAAAGGCATGGCTCAGACAGTCTCTGCGCGGCGGTGGCTTTGGCTGAAACATTGGTCTGCTGACCACGCCTCTAAATCCCGCCTGGCTAGATTGCCTTTTAAAGGCAAGCTGCTCTTTGGGGTCGAGCTGGACAAAATCGTGACCGATCTCGGCACGTCTAAGGGCAAGAAATTACCAGAGGTCAGGGCTCGGGCTAGTACTCGTCCCGGTACCTCCAGAGGACGGTTGCTGGAAGCCCGTCGGTACCGCCCGGGCAAGTCGGGTTCCTCTGCCCCCTCTTCCTTCAAGAGGAATTTCTCCCCCAAGCAGCATTCCTTTCGCAGAGACCGCCGTCCCGGAGATGCTCCCTCCGGTCCTCCCCCAGGGTCTCGTACCCAATGACGGGGCCTTGGTCCACGCCCCAGTGCAGATTGGAGGACGGCTGTCCTCGTTTCTGGGCGAGTGGACCACTATAACTTCAGACGCGTGGGTGCTGGAAGTCATCAGAGACGGCTACAAGCTAGAGTTCTGCCAACCCTTAAGAGACGGGTTTGTACTCTCTCCCTGCAAGTCTCCGGTCAAGCTGTGGCAGTGCAGCAGACCTTGGACAACCTGATCCGCCTGGGTGCGGTCGTTCCGGTGCCAAAAAATCAGTTTGGCAAGGGACGTTACTCCATTTACTTTGTGGTTCCAAAGAAAGGAGGTTCTGTCCGGCCTATCCTCGACCTCAAAGGGGTCAGTCGGGCCTGGAAAGTGAGGCACTTTCGCATGGAGACTCTCCGCTCTGTTATAGCGGCAGTGAAGGCAGGAGAGTTCTTGGCTTCCTTGGACATCAAGGAAGCGTACCTGCATATTCCCATCTGGCCTCCTCTCCAACGCTTTCTGCGTTTTACAGTCCTGAGACGACACTTCCAGTTCAGAGCCCTCCCTTTCGGGTTGGCTACTGCTCCGCGGACCTTTTCCAAAGTAATGGGGGTCATAGCGGCCTTCCTGCTAAAGGAAGGAGTACAAGTCCATCCTTATCTGGACGACTGGTTGATCCGAGCCCCCTCTTATGCAGAGTGCGGCAAAGCTATGGACCGGGTAGTTGCTCTTGTGAGCTCCCTGGGATGGATCATCAACTGGAAGAAGAGCCAGCTGCGCCCGACTCAGTCCCTGGAGTATCTGGGAGTTCGATTCGACACCCAAGTGGGCAGAGTGTTCCTGCCAGACAATCGGATTGTCAAGCTTCAGGCTCAGGTGGACTAGTTCCTAGTAGCCTCTCCTATTCGGGCTTGGGACTACGTGCAGCTGTTGGGCTCTATGACGGCCACGATGGAAGTAGTGCCCTGGGCCAGGGCTCATATGAGACCACTACAGCTATCTCTGCTGCTGCACTGGACTCCGATGTCGGAGGATTATGCTGTGTGCCTTCCCGTGGACCCAGCAGTGCGCAAGGCGCTGAGCTGGTGGACGCAGACAGACAAGTTGTCTGCAGGATTGCCTCTGGTGACCCCGGAGTGGATTGTCGTCACGACAGACGCCTCTTTGATGGGCTGGGGAGCCCACTGCTTGGGAAGGACAGCGCAGGGGCTCTAGTCTCCTGCAGAGGCAAGTGGTCTATCAACCTCCTGGAACTCAGAGCCATTCGGTTGGTGTTATTGGAGTTCATCCCGGTACTGGTGTTGTAGCCTGTACGGGTCCTGTCGGACAATGCCACGGCTGTGGCCTATATCAACCGCCAGGGAGGTACCAAGAGCGCCCCTCTAGCCAAGGAGGCTATGAGTCTTTGCCAGTGGGCGGAAGCGAACCTGGAGCAGCTTTCAGCGGCCCACATTGCCGGAGTCATGAATGTCAAGACGGACTTTCTCAGTCGCCATACCTTGGAGCCCGGAGAGTGGCAACTATCTGCTCAGGCGTTCTTGGACATCACGAAGCGCTGGGGCCAGCCGAGCCTAGATCTGATGGCGTCATCGGCCAATTGCCAAGTGCCGCGCTTTTTCAGCAGAGGACGGGACCCTCGATCCCTGGGAGTAGATGCTCTTCTCCAACAGTGGCCGACACAAGAGCTCCTCTATGTGTTCCCGCCCTGGCCCATGTTGGGCAGGGTGCTAGACCGGGTGGCAAAGCATCCCGGCAGGGTAATCCTGGTGGGTCCGGATTGGCCCAGACGTCCCTGGTATGCGGACTTGATCAGGCTCAGTCGACGATCCTCTGCGGCTGTCAGTGGAGCAGGGCCGGTTACATCAGGGTCCCGTGGTGATGGAGGATCCCTCTCCCTTTGGTCTTACGGCCTGGCTATTGAGCGGCAGCGTCTGAGGAAGAAGGGCTTCTCAGACAAGGTCATCGCCACTATGCTGAGAGCGAGGAAACGCTCTACTTCTACTGCTTACGCCAGGGTTTGGCGTATCTTTGCAGCATGGTGTGAAGCAGGCTCACTTTCTCCCTTCACTGCTCCAATTTCTTCAGTGTTGGCGTTCCTGCAAGAAGGTCTGGAGAAAGGCCTGTCGCTCAGTTCCTTTAAAGTCCAGGTAGCGGCTCTGGCTTGCTTCAGGGGCCGCCTGAAGGGTGCTTCCCTGGCTTCGCAGCCAGATGTGGTGCGCTTTCTCAAGGGAGTTAATCACCTGCGCCCTCCTCTGCACTCAGTGGTGCCTGCGTGGAATCTCAACCTGGTGCTAAGAGCATTGCAGAAGCCGCCTTTTGAACCCTTGTCGAGGGCATCTCTGAAAGACCTGACGTTGAAAGCAGTCTTTTTGGTGGCTATCACTTCAGCCAGAAGAGTTTCCGAGCTCCAGGCGCTCTCATGTCGAGAGCCTTTTCTGCAGTTCACTGAGGCAGGAGTGACTATTCGCACAGTGCCTTCCTTCCTGCCCAAGATTGTTTCTCGCTTCCATGTGAATCAGCAGCTCTGTCTCCCTTCCTTTCATAGGGAGGACTACCCAGAGGAGTACTCTGCTCTTAAATATCTGGATGTGAGACGAGTCATCTTCAGATACTTGGAAGTGACCAATGATTTCCGGAAATCGGATCATCTGTTTGTCCTGTTTGCAGGTCCTCGTAAGGGTCTGCAGGCTGCTAAGCCTACAGTGGCAAGATGGGTCAAGGAAGCCATTGCAGCGGCTTATGTGGCCGCGGGGAAGGTGCCGCCTATCCAGCTGAAGGCTCACTCCACGAGAGCTCAGGCGGCCTCGATGGCAGAGGCCGGATCCGTCTCCTTGGAAGAGATATGCAAGGCGGCAACTTGGGCTTCGGCTCATACATTCTCCAAGCATTACCGTTTGACTGTGGCTGCACGGGCGGAGGCCCGGTTTGGAGCTTCAGTGTTGAGGTCAGGGATTTCAATGTCCCGCCCTGGGTGAGTACTGCTTCGGTACATCCCACCAGTCTATGGATTGATCAGCTTGATGATATGGAAGGTAAAATTATGTATAATCATACCTGATAATTTTCTTTCCATTAATCATAGCTGATCAATCCATAGCCCCTCCCAGATATCTGTTCTGTTTTTATTCTGGTTGCATTTCAGGTTCAAGTTTAGTCTTCAGTTATTTCAGAAAGACTTCGTGTTCAAGTTCTTTCACTTGGATTCTTCAAGAGTTGAGACGAGTTTGTGTTACAGTGAGCTGCTGCATTCCTCTCCCCTCCGTTTTACGGGGCTGGATTGAGACATAAATTCTGCCGGCACTCCCTCCCGCTTCGTGCGGCTGTAGGGCAGCCTTGTACCCCTCCCGCTTCGGCGGTGTTAGGGTCAGTCAGCTCCTCCCGCGGTTGCGGTTGCAGGATAAGCCAGATCCCCCCGCATCGGCGGGTGTGGTGTCCCTCCCCCGCTCCGCGGGGATGAGCTGGACGGATTCCCCTCCCCCACTTGTGTGGGGATGAGCTGGGTTAATTCCCCTCCCCCGTTTCAGCGGTGGTGAGCTGGGCAGAGTGTCCCTTCGTGGGTGTAATTCTCTAAGTGCTGAGTCCTGCGGATGGAGCTTTGATATCGACATACTGAGGAGTTTCCGGCAGCACATGACCACATATAGGGAGGCAAAAGTTTGCTCTCTATCTCCACCTGCTGGTAGATGGACACAACCCACCAGTCTATGGATTGATCAGCTATGATTAATGGAAAGAAAATTATCAGGTATGATTATACATAATTTTACCTTTGTCAGCAGATCGTAATGGCCAAGGTGAATAATAAACTCTTAAAGCAATAGCTAGAGGAAGAGGAATATCACCATTTACAGCTCTATAAACCAAAGTCAATATCTTGAATTGTATTCTCCACTATACAGGTAGTTCAAACCTAGACACCTCAGAAATAAGGTGGACTGCAACATTTTGGGCCATCTGTAACGATCTCAACAAATATAATGGTAGTCCTAAAAACAATGAATTACTGTAGTCAAATAAAGGAATCACCAATGACTGAAATACCATTCTAAAGTTCTCACTAGAAAGCAAATCCTTCAACCTATGTAATACCTTTAACTTAAAATAAATCTTTTTCACAAATATATCACCATCTGGACACCCGGATTCCATTATAGTGCAAATTGGCAGTGGTGTACCTTAAATACACATGCCCATAGGTGGAGCAGCCATAGACCTGCTGTAACTGCGGGTTCATAAATGAGGCAAGGGCACAAGTAACTCACTGTGGGGGTCTTTTACTAAGCTGTGGTAGCATTAATAACACAGCTAATGATTGGCATGTGCTAAACGCTAGAGACGCCCATAGGACTATAGGGGCATATCTAGTGTTTAGCGCATGCCAATCCGTGTGCGTTAAAAATGATACCGCGGCTTAGTAAAAGAGGCCCTGTATTCTGAAGCATCGGTGAAGGCTTGCCCATTGCCCACCCATGCTTTGTCCATGTGTATGCCCCCTTGTATTTACACACTCTCATTCTATAACTTGGTACCTGCTATTTGGTGCCCAGTGCATGCATATTTTACAGAATGCAACTGGCATTTATACTCCTAAGTGCTAGACGCCATTGTACGAAGTATGCACCAGAGCTGCTTACCCCCGGATTCTATGTATTTATTTATTTGTTTGTTACATTTGTACCCCGCACTTTCCCACTCATAGCAGGTTCAATGTGGCTTACATAGTAAATAGGATTACAAAGCAAAGTGTAGAGAGAAACAGGTAAATCTTAGCAGAATAATGGAGATGCAGAATAATGGAGGTGTGTGGATAGGTAATATTGTTATTAATAATAGTAATATTATTAAGAGCTAGTTTTAAACTAGACAGAGATAATCAGAGGAAAGGTTGGGGTAAGTATAGAGAAAATTCAAGGAGGTGTGATATGAGTTATAGCCAGTGGTGTGCTGGTAAATTTTTAACAACAGGCTCTCTCCCAGGTCCACCTCGGCGCCTCCCCCCCCCCCCCCCCCGTCCACCTCTGCGCCCCCCCATCCACCTCTGCGCCCCCCCCCCAAATTGCAGAGCTGGCTATAGCCGGGGGGGGCAATGCATTACTCTCTCCAGGAAAAAACTATTAAATGATCCCAGGTTCCAATCTAATTCATGTTTAATGTGTGATAAAATGCCATAAATAAGTAAATAAATATAAACGTTTAATGTTGAGCACCTGATTCTCAAGGTGAACATATTCCAAACACTATAATGAAAATAAAATGAGTTTTTTCTACCTTTGTTGTCTGGTGACTGTTTTTCTGCTCATGCTGGCCCAGTATCCGATTCTGCTGCTATCTGTCCTCTTAACTCCGTTTCCAGGGCTTCCTTTCCATTTATTTCTTTCCTCCTTTCGTCTTCATTTCTGGTCCTCAGCTTGTGCCTATTTTCTCCATCCATTTGCAGTTATTCTCCTCTCTTCCTTTTCCCTCTTCTCATCTCATTTCTCACACTTCCCTCCCCTCCACCTATATCCAGCATTTCTTCTCTCTCCCCTGCCTTCCATCCACCCACCTATGTCCAGCAGCCCTGCTCTCCCCTGCCCTCCATCCACCCACCCATGTCCAGCAACCCTCCTCTCCCCTGCCCTCCATGCACCCATGTCCAGCAACCCTCCTCTCCCCTCAATCTACCAATGTCCAGCGACCCTCCTCTCCCCCTTGCCCTCCATCCACCCATGTCCAGCAACCCTCCGATTCCCTGCCCTCCATCCACCCACCCATGTCCAGCAACCCTCCTCTCCCCTCGATCTACCAATGTCCAGCGACCCTCCTCTCCCCCTTGCCCTCCATCCACCCATGTCCAGCAACCCTCCGATTCCCTGCCCTCCATCCACCCACCCATGTCCAGCAACCATCCTCTCCCCTCCATGCACCCATGTCCAGCAACCCTCCTCTCCCCTCGATCTACCAATGTCCAGCGACCCTCCTCTCCCCCCTGCCCTCCATCCACCCATGTCCAGCAACCCTCCGATTCCCTGCCCTCCATCCACCCACCCATGTCCAGCAACCATCCTCTCCCCTCCATCCACCCATGTCGAGCAATCCTCGTCTCCCCCCTGCCCTCCTCTCCGCCATCTTGCGAGCCAGTGCGAGCCGGCTCCAGCACACCACTGGTTATAGCCGTTGTTGCAGGATCAGGTGATGAATAGATGGGATAATAGGGTTAGGACGTGGCATTTGGGTAAGCTTCCTTGAATAGATGGCGTCTTCAGAGATTTTCTGAAGGATAGATAGGCTTTGATAGAACGGATGGGTCTGGGTAGAGCGTTCCAGAGTTGACTACCTTTGAAGGAGAAGTTGGAATCAAACGAAGATTTGTATTTGAGACCTTTGCAGTTGGGATAGTGCAGGACAAGGTAATTTCGAGAGGATTCTGAAGTGTTTCTGGTGGGTACATTTATATAGCGTTCCTAGAAATCCGCACTGAAATCCAAGTGTATTCTGTAACAACGCACGTAACTTAATTGGCTTAACAAGCTGATCAGCGTTGATAACAGCACATAATAAGCAATAATGAGCACTAATTGGCAATAATTAGAATTTATGCGCAAAACTCGCTAAGCATATTCTATAATGCAGTGTGCCCAACTTCTAAAGCATACAGCCAAAAAAGGGCATGGTCATGGGCGGGGAAATGGGCATTTTGTGGGTGTGCCAAAATTTACGCATATAGTTATAGAATATGGCCCAGAGTACCTAAATCTATGCGCCGGGATTTACGCCATGTTTTCATTGGTGTAAATGGATACGTGTAGTTTTAGGTGCCAGGATATTAACTAAACGTTACTCTATGTACAGCGCCTAAATGTAGGCACCGCTTATAGAATCGATAAATGGTGCTTACAAAATTGGCACTGCAAAAAATGCGCTTAGTACTATTCTATAAACCTCGCTTAAAGTTAGGTATAGTTTATAGAATACGCGTAGCACCTGTCCAATTAAAAACTGGTGTAAATGCCTGCACCTAATTTAGGCATATTCTATAACAGTGCGCATAATTTTCAGGAATGCCCACGACCCGCCTATGCCTCCTCCCATGGCCATGCCTCTTTTGTGATCCACTTATTAGAATTTACATGCACCACTTTACAGAATATGCTTAGAAAGTTGCACGCGTAAATTCTAATCAGTGCCAATTAGTGCCGATAATTGCTTGTTAGTGGCCAATTATCAGCACTGATTAGCTTGTGAAGCAATTAAGTTGCATGCATAAATTGGCTACGCGCACTGATTTGCATACGCAACTTTAGTCACCATGTATAGAATCCGGGAGAAAGGGGGTGCCTAGTTATTGAACTGCAGAGTGAGAGCGAAGCATGGGCAGGAACCTAAAACTACACTGGGAGTAGCAACATGGATGTGTCACGGCGCTGCCATGATCCCCGCCCTGAACCTCGACACTTACCGCTCTGATAGTGCCTTGGTGGACAGCATCCTTTGGTATCCCGCTGTTGTGCACACTCCTCTAGGGCACTCACAGGCAGCAGCCCACCTGTTACCGGGCCAGCGGCGGGACAACAGCTGGACGTGCAGGAGTTGCATCAGGGGCCTGGGCACTTTTAGGGAAGCCCAGCCGCACCTTGAATGCCTTCACAACTGGTTCCTGCTGCCAAGTCCACTGGTCTCCTGGTTCCTCCTACCAAGTCCACTGATCAATTGATTCCTGCTGCCAAGTCCGCTGGTCTCCTAGTTCCTGCTACCGTCCATTGATCTCCTGGTTTCTGCTGCCAAGTCTGCTGCTCTCCTGATTCCTGCTGCCAAGTCTGCTGCTCTCCTGGTTCTTACACTGTCAGTCTTCTGCCTTGTCTCCAGCTTCTCTGCAGCCTTTAATTATGGAAAATTCTAAAGATATTACGGTTATTTCTGAAGCAGTTCTGATCCAGGCTCAGGCATCTGCCCAGCAGTTCTCTAAATTATAATCCTAAAAGTCAAGACTTTGGAGAACTTGGGAGTTGTCTCAGTTAAGGATAAGAAGTTTTTACATTGTCGTTTGGAATACCTGGGGAACCAGATTAGGATACATAATCTGAAATTCCTCAATTTCCCTAGGTCTCCTTGGTCAAGAAATATTTAATTGAGGTCCTGAAGATGGCTAGCGATTCATTGCCCCCAATTACGCGAGCTCAGTATATTCTGGGCTCAGAAATATCTGCGGGAGACCCCCTTCTGGGGCCAGGAGGTGGACAATTTGAATCTTACATCCTTTTTGGAATCATTGTTGGATGCAATTACTCAGAGAACTACTATGGTGATGACTTTAGCTCTGGAATCAGACCGTAATGTAATCTTGAAACTGTCCTTAGACAGTTAGATACTCCGTTTTTGGTATCAAAAGTGTATATATTTCCTGATCTTTCAAGAGAGACACAGCTGTGGCGCAAAGCTTTCTTGGCCATTCGGCCTAGGATACAAGCTATGGGAGTCAATTTTGTGCTTAGGTTTCCTTGCTTGCATTTTGTAGTTTATGAGGGTAAACAATTTCCACTTTTTGAAATTTTACGGCTTTATTTGTTGTTACTGTCTACGGGGAAGTTACAGACCTTTTAGCGTGACCACCCATCAGTTTTCAATTATTCAAAAATGTCTGCACTGTAAAAGTACCATTATTTAAAAAGAAAAACAAAAAACAGGGTACCAGCTTACTGTTAATGACTTCACAGTGATGTAGACTTTTGTAAACAATCATTTGAATTTTGCATTAGATAATATGATCATTTACAGATAATTTCTTTAACAGTATTTCAGATTGGAATGGCAATCATGGGCAAGGTGTCAGTAGCGGACAAGATGAAAATCCAGACACTGCGTGAACAAGGTTTTGGAGCAGAGGCAATAGTGGCTACATATCATGTGAAAAACTGGAAACTCAGCACTGTGAAGAAAAGTTGTCAACATGACTGCAAAATTCTGACACCTTGTTAATTGTATCATTTGAATGACATTATTTTACTGTGTTTTAGCTCAAACATTTTTAACATGCAAAAATCACTAGGTAGTAACGCTAAAATGTCAGTAACATCGACATAGCTTAAGATAATGAATTACGTTGTTTAATATTAATTCATAAATATGATGACTAAATAAGTACATACAATTTCTTGTTGAAATTCAAAGTGGTTGCTGAGAAAACTGTAGGAGGTTACTTTTTTTGCCTCACCCTGTATAGATAGATAGATAAATTTTAGTTCACAAATTGTATGAACATTTTAAACAAAATGATACATATATCTACCAGTAGGTACTATTCCATCATTGCAGGACTGAGATTTATACCTCATTCCCAACCCCAACCCCACTAACCCCCCGGATTCTATATATGGTGCCCAGATTTGGCCAGGCTCCTGAGATACGTATGCAAATGAATAGAATAACGAGCTCAGAACCATCAACAATTGGGTGTTAACAACCAAGCTAATTGGCACCCATTAGAATTTGCACATCTGGCTGCATGGTATTCGATATTTTACAAGGCAGTGCGCCGCCAGTGCCGTAGCGAGGGCGGCTGACACCTAGGGCGGGTCGCCGCTGCACCCCCCCCCCCCCCCCAGGTGCAGCACAGCCCTCCCTCTCGGCACGCACCCTCCCCCCCCCCCCCCCCCCCCCCGGAGCACATTCTTACTTCAATTAGGAAGCGAGGGGCGGGCGAGAGGGCCGATCCACCCCTGAGTGCACGTCGCTGGGAGCTGCGTCGGCTCCGCTGATTCCTTGCTCTCTCTGCCCCGGAACAGGAAGTAACCTGCTCCGGGGCAGAGGGAGCAGGGAACCAGCGGAGCCGACACCCCTCTAGCAGCGTGCACCCGGGGCAGACCGCCCCAACGCCCCCCTTCCTATGCCACTGCAGTGCGCCTCACTCCCATAACGCATATTTCAAAAGAGGGTGTAGCCATGGGAGGGGCATGGGTGTATCGGGGCATTGCACGTGTAGTTATAGAATATGGGGTCAGCGCGACCAACTTGGGTGCGAGCATTTACACCACATTTCAGCAGGCACAAGCCTTGTGCTTAAAGTTTGAAAATGGGAATCAGTTCTAAGTGTGATTCTATGAAGGGCCCATGCAGGACCAGGTCAAGAGATAGGGGCTCCCTGAGCCAACTTGATTTGGTGGTGCCCCGTCCCTCATTGCCCCTCCCTTGGGCCAGCCATCTCTCCCCCCTCAGTCAAGTCTTTCTGTCCCTTCCTCTGTCCCCCTCCCCATGGGTCTGGCATTGATCCCTCACTTCTCTCACTCCCCCGCGATCCTGTTTACATCGGTCACCAGTGGCAGCAACATAACATCAGAGAATTGCATCAGTGGAGGCAGGACGCAGCAGAGGGAAGACCCAGCGACTGGTGACAGACATAAAATTTACAGGACCACGTGGGAGTGAGAGAGATGAGGAAGCAGTGCTGGACCTGCAAGGAGGGGGAGGGAAGAAAAGGCTTAACCTGTAGACCAGGTAAGGTCAGAGGCTTGGTACTGTGGTGTCCTTAATCACCGGCACCCTGGGCCAGAGCCTCACCTGGTCCAATGGTTAAGCTGGCCCTGGGCCAGTGCCATTTATAGAATAGAGCTTAGCACCAATCTTTTCTGGAACCCATTTTTCAGCTCAATTTATAGAATCCGGATCTATGCGCACCTGCGCAGTGATGTACTCACACGTGGTAATTCACGCATGTCAATGGGAACCTTTTTACAAATACTGCACACTCTCTCAAAAGAGTGCACAACATTATTGCCAAATGATAAAACATGAATTTTCGTATTTTTCTGCTCCTTTTCATTTGTTGGCATGCAACAACCTGGAATATAATATCACATATCACTGCAAAGCAATACCCATCCCACATATTTGGTGACACTATCTGGTTAGTGCTGATGAATATCCCTCTTACCAGCATTTATCCAATTAGCAGCACCTGCAAACCAGATAAGTGCCTTTGATCATCAGCCCCTATACATATAGCAAAGCAACCATATCTATATTCAGCATCATTGTTATACATATAGCAGTGCTCAATTTATATGACTGATTTAAATGCCATTTTTAAAAACAGTGACTACTGCATTTAAATTTTGACCCATCTTCATGTTAGATTATGTTTATCCATTCATGTTAGATTATGTTTATCCATTCAAAGTTTAAACATTAATGTGTGTTTTCAGGGAGCAGGATTAGTGTGTGTCTGTGTGTTACTTGGTCACCGTCTACTTCATCTAAATGCTGTGTGTGATAGGAAGGGAGATAATAATTATCCACACTATTGTCTGCAGTGCTGCTGGTTTAAATGATAACCTTAATTACAGTGGAGCCCAGATCTCTGCTGGACTAATCAGGGAAATAAATATTCAAGTCAATATTCAAGAAATACTTAGACGTTTGGGACAAAATTCTACAAATGGTGACTAAAACATCGGCACCGAACAAAACACCACTTAGATGCCTGAAAAACCTGCGTGGTAAAAAAAAATACACCTTGGCATATTCTCTAAAGTACGCCTACATTTTATAGAATAGGCTTAAATTTCAGTGTGGTATATAGAATACGCTGAGCGCCTCTCCATAGGCCATGTTTTACTTGGTGTAATTCCCAACACCTATATTAGACACAGAGCAGGTGTATTCTATATTCATTTATTTATTTATTAGGATTTATTTACCGTCTTTTTGAAGGAATTCACTCAAGGTGATGTACAGCGAGAATAAGTCAATCATAAGCACTAGACAATTACAGCAGTAAAAATATTCAAACAACAATACAGAGTATGGTATATTATACAATTTACAATGTTAACACAATACACAATAAAACATTTTAATAGACAGCATAGGGTGTAAACAAAGATGAAACATATAGAAAGATAAGATAGAGTAAGAAAATAATGGACTAGTTCAAGAGAGTTGCAAATGAGGTCAGAAACTGTCAAGGCCTCTTAAAGTGTAATATCCTTAAGGCTTTAATATCTAAGAAGTGTAACCTTGGCATATCAACACACCCAGAAGTCTCTTTTCTTTTTCTGAAATTTACTTTATTGAATAAATATAGATAGTTTACTCAGTCAGTAGTTGTTCAGAAGTCCATGCCCCAAGGCAAGAGGTTTCATAGTTCTGAGAGCTGTAACGGTGGTGGATGGAGATGGAAATCTGAAGACAGGGAGTTTATTGCAGAGGTGGGAGAGTCATTAAATAGATGAAAGCAGATCAAAGATGGGTTGCTGAGTTGTGCAATATCTTGGTTGCACGTAGATTCTTGAAGTGCCCATTCCATGCCCATAACCATGCCCCCTTTTCAACTATATGTCTTGGAATTTACTTGCACCACATTACAGAATACGCTTAGCAAGTTATGTGCATAAATTGTAATTAGTGCCAATTGCTACTACTACTACTTGACATTTCTAAAGCGCTACTAGGGTTATGCAGCGCTGTACAATTTAACATAGAAAGACAGTCCCTGCTCAATTAACATCCAACTAACAGCACTGATGTCAGAAGAAGGTGGAACATGAGCGAAGGAGAAGGCTAGACAGTAGACACGTCGGGAGCGCCGCCTCCTTCACTAACACTGCGCTGCTGGACGGAGGTAAAATTAAAAGAAAAAAAAAGGAAAGGGAATGGATCTTCTTGCTGCGGGAGCGGGAGGGCGAGGTAAGCATGGTGCGGCGGTACCCCGCAAAGGACAGCGCCCCCCTGCCATGCTTACCCCGCTTACCATATTGGCACGGCTCTGCAGCAGCCCTCCTCTCTCCCCTGGCCTCACCCTGTGCACCGATCCTCCCCCCCCCCCCCCCCCCCCCGTCCAGCACCCATCCTCTCTCCCCTGCCCTCCCCCTCATATCCAGCAACCCTCCTCTTTCCTTTGGCCTCCTCCCCCCCCCCATCCACCAACCCTGCCCTCCCCCCATGTAGGGCAACCATGCCCTCTCCCCCCTGGCCAGCTACCCTCCTCGTCGCCGTTCCCTCCCCCCTCTGTGCCGGGCCCCCTGCACTGACCTGACAGCACCTCTCACCTCTGTAGCTCTTCCAAACGGAGGTGAGAGGTGCTGTCAGGTCAGTGCAGGGGGCCCGATACAGAGGGGGGCGGGAGCGGCGGGGGGGAGGGTGGAGGTTGGTACGCGCGTAAAAAATGAAATTACTGCCCAGGCCACATGGTAGCCAGGTGGTAGTTCTGAATTGGCACATGGGCACGTGTAGGCGCCTAGGCGACTTAGTAAAAGGGCCCCTTAAGCCCCCCCTCCCAGGTACAAAAAAACCCCATACTTACATTGTCAGCCCTCTAGTAGGGACAAAGAAAGTACCTGCATATTTTGAGGCATATTTTCGAAGCACTTTGGGAGGCTAAGTTCCATAGGTTTCTATGGAACTTTGGGAGGCTAAGTGCTTTGAAAATGAGCCTGAATGTGTACACCACTGCATACATCTAGTAGCACTATAGAAATGATTAGTAGTAGTATGTAACATACAATGCAATTTGGTAAATAGACCTCAATGTCTGTCTGGTATGCATGATTACACTTCTGTGGGTGAGAGGGTTTAGTCTATAATATAAATCACAGTTTTATTCCTTCCCGATGAATTCTGATATTTAAAGTACAACAAATTGAGAACTACTTTCTGCACTGCTACCAGAGTTCAAATATGCAATAAATGGACAACTATCCAGGAGTTACATGAAGGTATCAGGTATACAGTACGTACACTGGGGTCCTATGTGCTCTCAGAAGTCTAGTCTGTTCTCTCAATGTATGCTTTTTAAGAGATGGGAAAACCCAGAAAAAGGCACTTTCAGACTCGCATCTTATCTCTCCCTTACGTTAAGTTACCCAAGGGGCCAGTATTTCCTGAGAATTAGTCTACCGATAGTGCTTTGAGTAAAACCTACAGTTCTTTTCCTTCACAAATAAAGACTAAATCCTAAATGGATAAAAAAAATCATATATAGGAATAAATCTCCGCAGAACAGAAAAAAAATACTTCCCTAAAATCAGTCAGATGGGGGACCCAATACGACATGATCATGTTTTGCCTACTAATGGCAGTCTCAAGGACCGTCCCCTGTAAATATAAAACCACTGTATGAGCCTGTTAGCATTATAAAACATACAGCCAATAAATTCTGCCTATAACTTTACTTCAATATCAGTAAGCGCTAGCTTAGCTCATCTGTATAAGGATTGCTCCTGCTAAGATGGTGACGGTATTTTCTACAGAACTTATATACTACTTCCTGCTCCTGACATCATCCATCCACTCCCCCCTGACTGAGTCATATCAATGACATCCACTCCAGTTTGATATTTAAGCCACTAGGTAGATTTGTGTTCAGCTTGACTATCATTTGCTGCTCTTTATAATTCAGGAGACTTTCAACTGAACCTCTCTCACTCCCCTCTTCAATAGAGTCCACTATACGCCATTTAATATCTAACCAAGTATGTTGTTGTGCCAACCAATGAACAAACTAATGGGGCCTGAATACTCTGGGTATCTATTCGCAATTAATGTTCTATTATGCGTATTCTAATTGGACGTTAGTTACATTATAATGTGTCCCTATAATTTAGTATATACAGGGCTTTAAGATGATTATATTTAAATACTATTAGAAACAAATGTGAAGAAATTAATTTGACATTTATTGAGCTTTATAATGTGTTAAAAAGTATTTATATAGTTTTTTTTTTAAAACATTTTCGCTGTCAAATTACACCACTGAGGTTTTCAAATATAAAAACACATGTTAAAAATAATTTGCTGTGGGACCGAATTTGTGACTTTGTATGGTATAGTCCCATTCAAAATGTATTGGTCTGGATTACAGTATTAAATATGTAACTAAACTTGTTTCCACAAACACAAAATGGGAGGCATTCAGTCCTTGATTTTCAGAGTTTATCAGCATGCCAGGATGATCATTCATTTTTTAAATAAAATGAAGAAAATGTTGTTATTATTGCTTATTTGGTTTTATAAAAATAAATATACCACAAAAAATACTACTCCCACGTTCTCTGCTAATCTACCTAGCCCCCCTTCCTCAGCCTCTCTCACTTTAATGAAGAGCCTTCACAAGGCAGCAGCAATCCTCAGTTGGGCTTGAATGGCAGGTATTGCCATTACAAGTGCCTTTGGCAGACCAAAGCCAACGTCATTGTTATTTTCTTCCATATACAATGCCTCCAGTCCTGTTTTGCTGGTGCTATTTGTAAATTGCAGCACTAAGGGGAAGAAGCAACCAGGGATTGCATGTACCCCACAAAAACAATCTTCCCTAGGGTAAAAGGGGCTGGGGAGGTAGAGGAAATCGAGGAAGAGTCCAGGAGTAGGATTTTTTTCCCCAGTGGTAGCAAGAACCCGACACATTATTTAATGGTGTTTTTTTTTGTTTTCATTTTTGAAAATTCAGTATGTATTGTTTTCTTATCATCTATCAATATGCCTGTTAAATGCTCAGCATAAGTTAAATGGCTTCTTCCTGTGGCACTCTGAAGCAGTGTCAGAGGAAGGCTTGATTACTGGTTTTTGTGGAAAAGCACTGGTTCAACCAGAAGTTTTCATCTTCCACTCTGAATCATTATGTGCACCTGTGCTTGGATCCAGGCACCACAGTTGTGGGAATCTTGGTGCAGAATGATGATGTCAGTGCTTTGGGAGCTGGAGAAGGATTGTCTCTGAACATTAAAGAAGGTCCTTTAGCTGGCAGTGGGAAAAGAGTCAGCTCACTTTATTGCAACATAGAGAGGGTGAGGCTGATTGTATTATTCCAGGAGACAATCTGGATGGGGCTTTTGGCCCAGGTGAGGCACTAATGACACTGATACCCTTTAATTGGTTTAATGGTCTACTATAATAACCCCACTGCCCCCACCCACCTGAAGGTCAGGGGGTCTCCCTCAACTGCCATAGTGAAACTGAACCAGTTTTTATTTATTTATTTTATTTTTATTTGTTACATTTGTATCCCACATTTTCCCACCTATTTGCAGGCTCAGTGTGGCTTACATAGTATCGTAGAGGCGATCGCCAGTACGATGTGAACAAATAAAGAGTGATTTTGTGGTAGAGTACATATCATGTGCGACAAACACATTTGGGAAACGTGAGGGGGCAGAGTTAGGTTGAAGTCCAGTATGTGTTTTGGTTCCTTTGTGTTGTATGGTTAAGGTGTTTTAGTTGGTTTCTAAATCCTAAATATATATTGCCAGTTTTGTCAAAATTATGGGAATTCTTGCTCATGGCCAGGAATCCAGTTCTAGGGAAGCAAGGGACAGACAGGAAGTTGTAGAAAGAAGGTGAAGGATTAAGGAAATTAAGGACAAAGGGTTGATGCATTGTAAGGTTGAACAGATGGAGAACTTTGCTTGGTATCTCAGCCTGTGCTTTCATAACCCCCATTAAATTCTGGCATGTCCTCACAGGATACTTTCTTCCTTTATTTTACTTATTTAGATTTTACTCACACCTTTTCAGTAGTGGCTCAAGGTCAGTTACATTCAGGTACACTGGGTATTTCTCTGTCCCTTGAGGGCTCATAATCTAAGTTATACCTGAGACAATGGAGGGTTAAGTGGCTTGCCCAAGATCACAAGGAGCAGCAGTGGAATTTTAACTGGCCATCTCTGGATATCAAGACTGTTGCTCTAACCACTAGGCCACTCCTCCACTCTGATATATTTTATATTTTCCACCTATAGGAAGGGGACTTGGCCACCCTTCAGTGCAAGAAGAATTTCCATCTTCTCCAGAAAGTATGGATCATACAGCCATCTGAGAAATATCTACTCGAGAAAAGCCTAATGCATGCAAGAGAACAGGAACTGAAATAATCCTATCAATGTATGTTGGTGTTCATAAGCAACTCTTTCTACCTACAACTCAGAGAAGTGTAATAAAGATACCACATCTTCCTTCTTACAATGAAAGTTCACCGAGTTCTGAAAGCACAGCAATTTGAGAAGCAAGGTCAACCAAATTCATTGCACATGACAACTCACTAACCTGCACATCCAAGGTAATGTCAATGTTTATGTTTATTTCGAATTTGCTATACCGCCTTTACTAACAAGCAGATCAATGCGGTATACAGGCTATAAAGAAACATGGAAAAGAACTACAGCTTCATGAGAAGAAAGCAAAGACACAACTAGCAGAATCATGCAAATGTAACATCGAGGGAGAGAGCATGGGGGGGGGGGGGGGGGACAGCAGGAGAGGGAAGGGGGGAAATGAGAATGGAAGCAATGGATCAAACTCACAGACACTACAAAGCCCTCAATGAATATTGTAAGCTATTTGGAAGAGCCAAGTCTTCACTGCTGTTTTAAAGCTTTTAAATTATAAATCACTACGTATAGCCAGTGGGAGGTTATTCCAGGTAAACAGGACCTGGAAAAAAAAAGCACAATGTAGCGTGATTTCAAATTTTGTATTTATTTATTTATTTATTTTGTAGCATTTGTATCCCACATTTTCCCACCTATTTGCAGGCTCAATGTGGCTTACATTTGCCGTTATGGCTATTGCCATTTCAGGACTTTAGATATGCACATGATTTTGCAATCAAGTGCGTACATACAAGGTAGAAGAATGCATTGTGTGCTTGCGTACTTGTTAACACGTGGTTTGCAAATAAGTGCGTATATGTGTGGTAGAAGAATATATTGTGGTCTTGTGTAGGTGTCGGCTTTATGTAGTTGCTCAGGTGATGGTATTATGGTGAGAGTAATAGTGTAGGGCAGTGGTTATGTCGTTTCGGTCTTATTCTTCGTTGTTGT
Source organism: Microcaecilia unicolor (assembly GCF_901765095.1). NCBI lineage: Eukaryota > Metazoa > Chordata > Amphibia > Gymnophiona > Siphonopidae > Microcaecilia > Microcaecilia unicolor. The sequence goes on from NC_044035.1 coordinate 54,443,290, forward strand.
TGTTTAGAAGTTAGGACGATTGTTTGTTGTATGCTTTTTTGAATAGGTCCGTTTTCAGTAGTTTACGAAAGATGGTTAGGTCTTGCGTTGTCTTTATGGTCTTCGGGAGCGCGTTCCATAGCTGTGTGCAAATGTAGGAGAAGCTGGTTGCGTAGGTGGACTTATATTTTAATCCTTTGCAGTTGGGGTAGTGGAGGTTAAGGAATGTACGTGCTGACCTTTTAGCATTCCTAGCAGGTAGGTCTATGAGGTATGACATGTAGGCCGGAGCGTCTCCATTTATAATTTTATGGACCATGGTGCATACTTTGAATGCAATTCGTTCCTTTAATGGAAGCCAGTATAGTTTCTCTCTTAGCGGTTTGGCGCTTTCGTATTTTGCTTTCCCGAATATAAGTCTGGCTGCCGTATTTTGGGCTGTCTGAAGCTTCTTAATGACTTGTTCTTTACAACCCGCGTATATTGCATTGCAGTAGTCTGGGTGACTTAACACCATTGACTGTACTAGGCTGCGGAATGTGTCTCTTGGGAAGTAGGGTTTGATTCCTTTGAGTTTCCACATGGCTTAGAACATTTTCTTTGTTGTATTTTTTGCTTGGTCTTCTAGTGTGAGGTTTCGATCAATCGTTACTCCCAGGATTTTCAAGCTATCGGAGACCGTAAGAGTGTATTCTGGGGTGTATATAGTGTTGTTTTTGTTTGAGTTATATTGTGAGGATAGGATGAGACACTGTGTCTTTTCTGCGTTTAATTTCAGTTGAAATGCATCCGCCCATGAATGCATTATTTGGAGGCTACTTTGGATTTCTTTTGCAATTTCTGTTAGGTCATGCTTGAACGGGATGTAGATCGTGACATCATCTGCCTAGATATACGGATTGAGACCTTGGTTGGATAGCGATTTAGCTAGAGGTGTCATCATTAGGTTGAATAAGGTTGGTGACAATGGTGATCCTTGTGGAACACCACATTCTGGTGTCCATGGTACTGACGTTTTTGATTTTGAGATCACTTGGTAGGTTCTAGCTTTTAGGAATCCTTGGAACCACTTTAGTACGTTTCCTCCAATCCTGAAGTAGTCTAAGATGTTCAAGAGTATTTGGTGGCTAACCATGTCAAATGCGCTGGACATGTCGAATTGGAGGAGTAGCATACTGTGTCCTGTTGCTATTAGTTGTTTGAATTTAGTTATGAGGGTGGTTATCACTGTTTCTGTACTGTGGTTGGATCTGAATCCCGACTGTGATTCATGCAGTATTGTGAATTTGTCTAAGTAGTTGGTAAGTTGTTGTGTTACCATACTTTCCATTGTTTTGACAATCAGGGGGATGGATGCCACTGGTCGATAGTTGGTCGTGTCATTTAGTTTTTTCTTTAGGTCTTTGGGTATCGGTGTGAGTAATATGTTTCCTTTGTCTTTGGGGAAGAGTCTGTGTTGTAGCATGTAGTTCAGGTATGCTGTAAGTTCTGTTATGAAGTGTTTGGGGGCGGACCTTACTAGATAACTGGGACAGGTGTCCAATTTGGAGTGGGTTTTGGAAAATTTGTTGATTGCTTGAGAAATAGTGTTTTCGGTTAGTAAATTGAAGCTGTTCCAAATTCAATTCGCTGGGTATTCACCGGGGGTTGGGTCTAAGCAGTCCATAAATTTTTCGTGGTCAGTGGTGTTAAGTGGTAACGTGACCTAGGAGAACTAAACGATGGGTGATGGTCATTGATAGAGTGGAGGACATGGGTGGGGGGGAAGAGTAGGGACTAATAAGGGCTACAAAGTAGAGGAGGGAGCCCAATCTAAAGGCTCTGAACCTATGAACTACAATTTAAAATCATTTCATTGCTGAACTGGTAGCCAGCGTTGTTGTTTGAGGAGCAGGAAGACATGATCTAATTGACAAGCAAAATGAGAGAGATAAGATAAGAAGGACTGAACTTGCTTTGAGTACTGGAAGGTGTCAAAACTACAATTCTTGTTGGTATAAATTCCTCAAAAAACAAACCTCAAATCTGACAAAATCTTTATGGATGGATTTTTACTGATATGGTTTTCTCCACAAATATCCCCTGCCCCCCCCCCCCCCCCCCCCAAAAAAAAGATTTTTTTTCCATGCCACAAATACTTACTCCAAAGTGCTTCTTATGTGTTTTGTTTGTTCCCTGTGAGCTGTTTTTGTAAAGATCCTTAAGGCCCTTTCCTGGTCTTATGGATATCAGTGTCACCTTAGGTTCCAGAGCTCTGCTCCAAATGCTTCCTGTCGCCGAGCATCATTAGAATGTTAATTATTAATTATCACTAAAAGCAGTTTTGCTGCATTGTGTCTATCTCTATCTCTCATTTTTCCACTTTCTTTCTGTAACCAGATCTCCTCTATTGCATCATAAAGCCTCCCAGTCCCTTTTGCTAGATCTGGCCCCTTACCTAAAGCTAGGGTTATTACTTAGAAAGAGAAGAGAAGATACAAGTCTGTTTTGCTCATTGACTGCACAGTAGACCCTGCTGTATCCTTGAACACACAAGAATCAGATCTTGTGTCTTCCGAGGTCATGAGATGGCTTCAGGAATGAATCTTTGAGCTCTGACTATCATACACTGTGAGTAGATCTAGTGAAACTAGGCTTCAAGGTTTAATTGGTCCCAGAGCAACTTCTAGAGTATAAGGCTTGTTTGTTTCTAAGTATTAGCCATTTATAAAGATTCTATGTGCCAAAAAAGACAGACTTGGGAAAAGAGCTAAAATGCTGAAAAAAGGACTTAAAATGACAATAGACAGACAACATCTCTTATTCTACAGTTCACTTGTGTATAGAAGGTTTAATAAAAATGAAGGTGGGGAAACAATTCTGATTTCCCTGACACATGGGAAACGATAGTAAAGAAAGTCACAATGTTCATTTTCAGAAAGCAGAATTGCACCTCTAGGCAAAATATGTAAATTCAGAGAAAATATTCATTAGAAAAGTATTATATGTACTCTTCCTGCTTGTGTACACATACAAAATTCACAGAGTTCAAAATTCTAATAGCTTTTGTGATAGTGTTGGCTAGTGGCTGGCTGCAGAACCTCACACAAATCTGGTACACCCACACGCAGATTGCAGGTGAAAGTCAAAACGCTTTGGGGTTGATATTCAGCCAGCGGCACTCAGCGTCCAGGCTTTGGCATTCAGGGGCCCTTTAACAAAGCGTTGGCAAGACCAACGCGGGCTTACCACGTGCTACATTGGAATTACCAAACCCAACATGGCCGCCGGCAGTAGATCCGGCTCAAGCGTGCAACATTTCCGGCACACCATAAAAAAAAACATTTCCTAGTGCGGTGCGAACCCGGTGGTAATTGGGCATCACCCTGCGCTGCCTGGTTACTATGGGAGCCCTTACTGCCACCTCAGTGGGTGGCAGTAAGTGCTCCCCGCTGCATGGTCATACGGTAAGAGTTATCTTGCCGCATGGTCATTTTTGGAGGATGGTTTTTTACCTGCTGCAGTAAAAAAGGCCCTAGCACAGGAAAAACGGTCCGCACCACTACCACAGGGCCCTTTTTTCAGCAACTTAGTAAAAGGACCCCTGAATTTCTGGGTTTCTAGAGCTGACTAAACTATAACTAGTCATGTACAATATTCAGCACTTAACCAGCTATGGGGCATCGCAGAAAGATAGGATTGACTTTTATGCGGTCCTCTTTTTGTGGTGAAATTGGCTGAATATCAGCACTTAACTGGCCATGTGACAACTCCACCCCTGCAATGTCCCCAAAATAGCTGGCCTTGAGTTCGGTGCTAACCAGACATTGTTAGCAGCACTACCCAGTTAAGTACCACTGAAAATGACCAGTTAGAATGGGCGTAGTTTAATTTGGGGGGGCATATCTCTCTCCCGCCACCGCCCCCCTGGAGTCTTCCAGTGGCGCCCGGTATCACCCTCCCCCATCTTCCAATCCCCCAAGCCACTGGCAGCCTAAGCAAAAGAAGCACGCAAGCTGCTTTAGCCCTGCCCCGGAGGCCCTTCTCTCTCCTACAGCTTCCTGCCTGCACGAGAACAGGAAGTTGAAGGAGAAAGAAAGGCTTCCGGGGGCAGGTCTAAAGCAGCGTGCGTTCTGCTTCCTCTTTGGGAGGGCAGTGCCCCCCTCGCCCCCCAAAACTATGCCCATGCCAGTTAGCCCTGAACTTATGTGCATAAAGGGACAGTAATCAGCTCTGTTTAGTGTAAATGGGTCAAGGGAACTCCCAGTGGTTCTGGGTGTGAAGTCCTGTGGTGCCATGATCCCGACGTGGTAGCTGCAGGAGAGCTGCGTCTTGTGGCATTACAGGCCATGGGAGAGCATGGGGAGGCTGGTGGAGCTGGATAGGAAAAACCTAAGCTTTGCTAGGGTCTGGGTGGGTGCTCCAGAACATTGCTGCACACATGTGTGGTGACATGCAACATGCTGATATCAGGAATCACGTCATGTGGGCATATGTGGCAGCGAAGGGGAAAGTGCAGGAGGCTTGGGAAGGCCCAGATCTGAGTTTTGGGAGCCCAGGGCACAAAATCAATATATTTAAGTGCCAGAAAAGCCCAGCTATGCTCGAAATTGGTGCAGCAATGGTGGGGCTGCAGTGTTGCCACGATTGGGGCAGGTGTATTGTTCTCGTATCTGTGTCAGTGGCTGCCCCATGGAGTCATGGGATGACAAGGGGGCCGGAGAGAGCCCAGAATCGATGTTCTTGATGGGATTGCCTCGCATATGCTTAATGAGTGCAGTGGACCAACTCTTAATTAAATATACAAAAATACAATTTTTGTGATTTTAAAATATTTTAGGTGGCCAGTAGAGATGTTGGGAGTCTTTTGAGATGTACTATGTGATTGCAACTTGCAAAAATATTGCAGAAGCCTGGAAAATTTCAGGAACTGGTTAATGATTTCTAGATAAAAGTGAGATTTAATGCCAGTACACTTGAATTTTTTACAAAAGAACCAAAAACAAAGTTTATAAATATTAAATGTAATGAGAAGTATTGTGGTGGAATGTGTTAGTGTTTAGAGTAGTATATCTGCTGAGGGAAGTTTTGCCTCACCAATTAGCTTCATTTCTTTGAAGGCATGAATAAACATGTGGATAAAGGTGAGCCGGTTGATGTAGAGTATCTAGATTTTCAGAAAGCTTTTGATAAAGTTTCTCATGAGTGACTCCTGAGAAAATTAAAGAGTCATGGGACAGGAGGCAATGTTCTGGTGTGAATTAGGAATTGGTTATCAGACAGAAAATAGAGGGTAGGGTTAAAAGGTCATTTCTCTCAATGGAGGAGGGTGAACAGTGGAGTACCGAAGGGATTGGTATTGGGACCGATGCTATTTAACATATTTATAAATGATATGGAAATCAGAACAACGAGTGAGGTGATTAAATTTGCAGATGACACAAAACTATTCAAGGTTGTTAAAACACGTGTGAAATATCTCAGAAAGACTTAGGAGATTGGAAGACTGGGAATCCAAATGGCAGATGAAATTTAATGTGGACAAATGCAAGGTGACGCACATTGGAAAGAATAATCCAAATCATAGTTACCTGATGCTAGGGTCCACCTTGGGGGTCAGCGCTCAAGAAAAAGATCTAGGTGCTGTTGTAGATAATACGCTGAGAGCTTCTGCTCAATGTGTGGCGGTGGCCAAAGAAGCAAACAGGATTCTAGGAATTATTAGGAAAGGGATGGTGATGATGGAAGTAGTGCCTAACTAAGCGTAACTGTCTAAGAATGCAGAAACAAGATTTGCACGCTGCAGAGATCTGTGGTATGAAAGTGAGTTTGGAATCCAGAGTAATACCCAGATAATGAAAGGATAATGTCAGAGTACAGGAGCGTTCCCGCTGCTGGTGTCACCAGGCTCGTGGCTGAAGATTGGAGCGTTGGCTCTGCTGAAGCACAGCAGAAAGGCCAGCACCAGTGGCATCAATGTTGCACTCTTCAGTCACGATCATGTCAACACAAGCAGCACGAGCACTACTGGTTGCAGCTATGTGCTAAAGAGCCAATATGGGATGTGGATTCTCTAAGTTAGAGTGTGAATGGTAATTGACTACAAATCATTTGTTTCATAGTTCAGGAAAAATTCAGTGAAAAATGCTATGGCAATTCATAACATTGTGTTACTGAGCAGCTTACTTAGATGATTATTAGCTAACTAACCGTGACAAAAATAACATCAATTTTTCTAATGTGTAATGCCTTTCTCCACTACCAGGGAGTATACACATACTTGCACTATTTCCTGTGGTTTCCAACTTGACTTCTGCTAGTCCACTTGTGCGATCGCTGATGGCGCCAATTTTACAAAATCTGCTCACCCTCATCTTAAAACTTAAAACTCTGGATGGTAGGGAAGGTTAAGGGAGATCCCATGGTTGGGGACGGAGCTGGGAGTGGGGTCGGGGCAGAGCTGTGAGTGGGGTCAGGAGCAGAGCATGAGCCCCCCCCCCCCCCCAAACAAAAAGGCATTCTGCTACCCTTGGAAGTTTTCCCCAGGTGGTCTCAGTCTGTTAAATCCACAATGCCCCATACTTAAATTCCACCATATATCTCTAATTACAATTGTTTTGCTATTCAAGAAATCTATTGAGGATATTTCCATTGTTTATAAGAAATGTTTGGCATTCTTCACTGAGGGGCACTTTTACAGAGTGGCATGGCCACCGGTGGTAGTCCCGCCTCGAGCACGCACCATTTCCAGGGGGAAAAGAAAACCCACGGAAATGGCTTGCGCAGCAGTAACACGGTGGAAATCGGGCATCATCATGTGCTGCCTGGTTACTGCTGGGTTAGCTCGGGAGCCCTTATTATTATTATTTGTTACATTTGTATCCCGCATTTTCCCACCTATTTGTAGGCTCAATGTGGCTTACATGGTACCGTAAAGGCATTCGCCCAGTCCGGTAAAGAACAAATACATTGTGATGTGTGGTAGGATAGGTTCATGTGTTACAGACACATTTGGGAATCGTAGGATAAGGTTCAGGTGTTAAAGACACAATTGGAATCATAGAGAGGAAGAGTTATGTCATGTCCAGTGCGAGCTTTGGTTTCGCTGCATAGCAGGATCCAGGCGTTTAAGTTGGGTCCGTGGGGTATGCCTTTTTGAACAGGTTGGTTTTTAGTGATCTCTGGAAGTCTAGGTGGTCATAAGTTATCACCAACTTGGTGGCAGTAAGGGCTCCCCATCGTATCGCCATACGGTAAGAGTTCTTTTACCACATGGCCATGTGTGCTGAGGGCTTTTTACCCGCTTTGGTAAAAAGGGCCCTGGCACGCGGGAAAATGGACCCCGCCACCAGCACAGGGCCCTTTTCCCCACAGCTTGGTAAAAAGGCCCCTGAGAAAGGAAGACAGTGAAGGAAAGCAATACATATAAAATAAGATCCCCCCCCCCCCCCCCCCCAGCATCCATTCCTACCCAGTTAACTTATACTGACTGGGTCCAGCCCAGATATTCAACAGCATCTAACCAGTTAGTACTGCTGAATATCTGCTCAGACCACCTTACCACTATCCAGTTAGTACCGGAGTGGTCCAGGGGTGGAGTCTGGTGAATCTAGGACTTACTGGTGATTTTCAGTCCACTAACTGGGTAACTTCCCAGATAAAGTTCGGACAGCAAAAAGGCAGTCCTAACTCTATCCAGATAGTTCTATGGGTTTCAGTCTGAACTTCTCCTATTCCCAGATAATTGCCCAATCTCCAATTTTTCAGTGATGTTCCAGCTCTAAATATTTGGGTACACAGTAATATGCCCAAGGTGGCCAGCATTTTTTAACAAAATGCTGACTGAGGCAGGCTGAATATCACCAAAACAGTTCTTGATTGCTTGAAAGAGAAGATGCCATACCTGTGACAATTTCCCCCCCCAATTTTTTAAAATCATGTTTATGGAGATAAAAATCACCATACTGAGTCAGATCAAAGGTCCATCAAGTGTAGGATTCTGTTTCCAACAGTGGCCCATGCATGTCACAAGTACCTGATGCTGCTTTCCCCAAGTCTACCTTAATAGCAGTCTATCGACTTTTTCTCCTGGAACTTGTCCAAATCTTCTTTCAATTCATTTACACTAACTACTTTTAACACATTCTCCAGCAACAAGTTCAAAAGTTTAACTGTTGAGTAAAAAAATATATATTTTCTCCCATTTGTTTAAAAAGTATTACTGTGTAACTTCATGTTGTGTCTCCTAGTCTCCCCTCAGCTGTCTCTTCACTAAGCAGAAGTTTAGGACAGCTGGAATTTGTTCATGTTCTGCAGCACTTGAAGTACTGGAACAGAGGCAATTTGAGGATCCTTCTCTAATATCCAATCCCCTCCCGATCCCCCTGAGATCTAATCCCTTCTTCTACACCTCCCTCAATATATGACTCCCCCCCCCCCCCCCCACACACACACACACACATGCCTTCTCTTGCAGGCCCAATCCTCATCTCATTTTTCCCAATCTGATCTCCCAATAGAACTGGGTCCCTAACAGTAAAACCCTCTTGCAGAAAAAGTCCATCCCCCCTCCCCCTCTCCCCCTCCCCCCCTCCCCTCAGGACCTACCTGGGAGTCTGCAGTGGTAGTTCAGCAGCAGTCATGTGTGGGTATGATCCCCTTCCACTGTCACCTGGGTTGGCGCCTGCATCCAAAACGATGCCTTTCTTCCCTAAGGATAGTCTCATAGTACTACCACCTGGGGTCATCTTTTAGCCATCCTTATTACTCAGCAGTAAAATCTCAGTGGAGAATTGCAGGAATTTGCTGATTGGCTTTAAAAATGGCTTTCAGCAGCATGGCACACTGGCTTTAAATCTGAGCACCAGGGAGACAGCAAACAGCATGTAGAACACCGAGAATTATAGCAGCATACAGATACGTTGGTGAATGCCATTTTTTATGTCACAGATGGACAAAATAGCTCGGATTTAAAGAAAAAAAAACTGTGTACCCACTGAAGCAACCTACATGTTTTTCACATAAAAGGGACCTTTGAAGGACATGGATGGGTGAACTTTTTAAAGTGTCTATGCTAATTTTGAATCAGCACTTTAGTTTAAATAAGCACTTTTGAGCACAGAGATAAAGAAATCAGATTTAAAGAGATTGGTGATCATATCATTGACTAAAGTATAAGCTCACAAAGGTTTATTTTTTACCCAAAACTCTGTAGGCTGAGAATCTCCATCTTAGAACAGCCTAGGAGACACTCAATGAAGTTACATGGAAATACTTCTAAAACAAATAGGAGGAATTTTTTTTTTACTCATCAAATTGTTAAGCTCTGGAACCGATTGCCAGAGGATATGGCAATAGTGGTTAGCATTTGAAAAAGGGTTTGGACAAGTTCCTGGAGGAAGAATTCATACTGTCTACTGAGACAGACTTTTTGTTTTTTAATTATAGCATTTGTATACCACATTAACCCAAACAGAGATCAGGTTTAATGTGGCTTACAATCCAATTATAAGCAGGTATTATCTCTATCCCTAGAGGGCTCACAATATTGGCTTTTGTACCTGAGGCAACGGAGGGTTGGGTGACTTGCCCAGGGTCACAGGAAGCTACAGTGGGAACTGAACTCAGGAAGCTAGGATCAAAGTTCACTGCGTTAACCATTAGGCCACTCCATCCATGCTTGCCCCAGGCTTGGGAGCATAGAATGTTGGTACTATTTGGGTTCCTGTCAGGTACTTGTGACCTGGCCTGGCCACTGCTGGAAGCAGGATACAGGGCTAGATGGACCATTGGTCTGACCCAATATGGCTATTTTTATGTTCTTATGATCAGACCAGTGCCCAATTAACTAGGGGCATAGTTAGGACAGCCTTTATATAATAATAAATGTACCATCTATTATAACATTGTAAATTTTTATTTTGAAGCTGGTGTCAAAGTTGGTAAATTTTTACCGACTCTAACTCCACCCAAATTTGCTTCTGCTTTCAACTCCATGACTCTGACTCCGACTCCAGAGCCCTGACTAAATGCCCACAAAGCTCCTGTGAGGTAAGTGTGTGAAACAGTGTTTCCCTTTGTCCTTTCTGTCCAGTATTTATAGGGCGTCAGATGTTAGAATTTAACACTGATTTGTACTGGACCAGCAATATAAAATATCCTGTGTCTATACTCATTGGACCGTATGATACGATGTGATGGAACATCAAGAAAAATTTTGGTTCCTGATCTCAACAATCGATTCGGTTGGTAAATGTGCATTCTAGCTGCCAGTATCTCTGAGACTTGTTGTTTTAAAAGCTTAAAAAACAAACAAAAATTTTTGAACTGAATCCTATATTCAATAGGCAACCAATAACCTTTTAGAACAGGAATAATATGTTCTAAACGACTGCTCCCAGTCAAAACCTTAGAAACTGAGTTCTGTGCTATTTGTAAAGCTTTCTTCTGGCTTTTCTGAAGCCCTATGAATTTACATAATCCAGGAGCATAGCCAGACCTGTTATTTTGGGTGGGCCCCAAATTAACCCGGGTGGGCCTTTCCCACCCCCACCCCTTTCCATACATAGATTTTTTTTTTTTGTTAAACTTTCCCTCTGTTCTTGCTACCGTCATTCTTCTCCTCCCCCCCCCCCCCCTCAGCATCTGCTCCTCTTCCCCCCCCCCCCCACCCAGCATCTGTTCCTCTCTTCCTCCCCTCCGCATTGTAACCAGGTCACCCTTCCAGGTGAGAGCCGGGGTCGACCCTGCTTAGCTTGGTTAGCTTTTCCCCAGTACGAGCTGCAACCACCGCCTTGCTGCACTGCTTCTAGCCTAGTTTAACTGCTGCCCAGCTGACCTGCGCCCAGGATCAGCTCACAACTGGGACACACAAACTTCAGCAGTCTTATAGTTCTTGAAAACCACAGGTCTTTATTCTCTCAGCATCTTTTAATACAGCTTTAATCTTCAAGCAGTTTCTTCCTCAAGAATGCAAGAGTCAGTTCAGTCTTTCCACATTCAGCTTATTAACACAGTCCAATCTTAACTCAGAATATCACCCCCCAGCAAACCTTTGTCTTGCTCCCAATTGTAGCCTTCCCTCATCAGCACTATCTTCTACCCTTAGATAGTTTATGGGTTAGCTTCTTCCACCAGTGGCTTCCCCACTGGATTATTTTATCCTCTCCAAGTATGCACAGCTTGGGCCACACTCCCGCCACCAAAGCCTTTACCTTTCCTGAGGAAGTTTGAGCAAACCTTCCAACCTCCATGCACTCCTCCTTACCTTCTCCTTCTACCTCTGCTTTATTCCACTCCATCTCCTCCTCCTCCCCAAGCTCCACCAGCTGTTCCCCATCTCCAGGATCAGACCTCATCTCCCAATCAGTCATTCCACCCTCCCCCTCCTGAGAGTTCAGCTGACCCTGCACTGGCTTCTGGGGAGTGTAGTTCTTTTCCTGCATTACAGCTTTCCCTGGCAGTTTGATCCCTAGAGGGCGCCCTGCTCTCCTAGCTGGGCTGAATGACCGGGGATGATGCCGGCTGAAAGAACCACTATCCCCTCTCCCTTGTACCCGCCCTCCAGAGTGCTCACACACCCCCCGGCTCAAACGATTGCCAGTCTTCTCCTGTCCTGCACTGGCAATCCGAGAAAGAACATCCGCGTTTGTCAGAAATTTGCCTGATCTATGCTCCACCTTGAATTGATAGGGCTGTAAAGCCAGATACCACCTTGTGAGACGACCATTACTATTTTTCATCTGGCCTAACCACCTCAAAGGCGCATGATCAGTAACCAGGGTAAATTTACGCCCATCTAAATAGTAATGGCACATCTGCACTGCCCATTTTATCGCTAAACATTCTCTCTCGATGGTCGAGTACCGGACCTCATGGGGGAGCAGTTTCCGGCTCAGATACATCAGGGGATGTTCCTGTCCCTCGTGTACCTGAGACAACACAGCCCCCAACCCTACCCCCGAGGCATCAGCTTGCAGTACAAAGGGCTTATCAAAATCCACGGCTCTCAGCAGGGGTTCCTGACATAGGGCCAATCTCAATTCATTGAACACCCGAAGCCCTCCCTCCTCCCATCGTAGACTGTTGGGGGACCCCTTCTGAAGATTATTAGTGAGGGGTGTAGCAATGGAGGCAAAGTGGGGTATGAACCTCCTATAGTACCCCACTAGGCCCAAAAAGCTCCTTAACTGTTTCTTATTTTTGGGGCAGGGAAAGTCCCGGATACTCGCTACCTTATCCCAGAGCGGAGTTATCTGACCATTCCCCACCCGGTATCCCAGATATTTAACCTTCTCCTGCCCAAAGCAACATTTTTGAGGGTTCAAAGTCAAACCTGCTTGACGGAAAGCCTCTAATACTGCCCTCACTCTTATCATATGAGAGGGCCAATCCTCACTCTGAATGATAACATCGTCCAGGTAAGCCGCCGCATATTGCTGATGTGGTCTTAAAACCTGATCTAACAACCGCTGGCAGGAAGCTGCTGCGGAATTAAGACCAAATGGCATGCGTTTAAATTGATAGAGCCCCATGGGTGTAGAAAAGGCTGTCTTAGGCTTGGCCTCCTGAGTCAGAGGGATCTGCCAATACCCTTTGGTCAAGTCCAGGGTGGACAGATATCGGGCAGTACCCAACCGATCCAATAGTTCATCGATACGTGGCATCGGATAGGCATCGGAATCTGACAGTGCATTAACTCGTCTAAAGTCGATGCAAAACCGCCACGTACCATCGGACTTGGGCACTAACACCACAGGACTCGACCATGGACTGACAGATTCCTCAATGACCCCAAAATCCAGCATCTCCTGTACCTGTCGGACCACCTCTTGTTTCTTTGGGGGTGAGAGACGGTAAGGTCTCTGTCTGACCACCCGGCCCGGCTCCGAGATGATATCATGCCTGATAAGGTGGGTTTCCCCTGGGCAAGGAGTCAGGACATCCCGAAACTCCTCCACCAGTGCCTGAACCTCTTTCTGCTGACTCCCTGGCAATGTAGCCGCAATCTGCGGTTCTCCTGCCTTGAATATCTCCGTGATCTGTGGTCCTAATTCTTCCTCAGCTTCTATCCTAGACTGACCAAATAATCCCCTTCTCTCCTGCCAAGGTTTAAGCACATTAATATGATAGGTCTGCTCCCGGCCTTGCTCATTCCTTACTAAGTAGGTGACTGGACCTAACTTCTTTTCTATGACAGCAGGACCCCTCCAGCGTCCCGTGAACTTATGAGGTGAGTCTGAAACCATGATCAAGACTTTGTCCCCCACCTCCAATGCCCTCTCCACCCCTTTCTGGTCATAATAAGCTTTCTGATAATCCTGACTCCTCTCCCAGTGTTGCTGAGCCCCGCGGCTCAATTTATGCAACCGTTCCTTCAGCTTCACTAGATAGTTCACTACATCCCGATCCTCCTCTTCCGGAGGAACCCACTGCTCCCTTAACACATCCAACACTCCCCGGGTGATCTCCCATACATCAATTCAAATGGTGATACGCCCAGAGAGGCCTGAACATTCTCCCTACACACATACAAAACAAATGGTAACAAAAGATCCCATTCCTCATGGGAGGAACCTAACCCTTTCCTCAACAACATTTTCAAGGTTTTATTGAATCTCTCCACCAGGCCATTAGTCTGAGGGTGGTAAGCTGCGGTCCGAATATGCTGTACTCCGAAAGCCTCCCACACCTGGGCCAGGGTTCGTGACATGAAATTGGTCCCCCGGTCGGTAATCATTTCCCTAGGAAACCCCACCTCACAAAAGATCCGAATTAGCTGGGCCGCAATAACTTTCGCTGAGGTGGTACGAAGCGGCACGGCCCAGGGATACCTTGTGGCCATATCCATGATCACTAGAATATAGGAATACCCCCTTCGGGACTTATCAATGGGCCCGATCATATCCATTGCCATACGGGTAATAGGAGTCCCTATACGGGGAAGGGGTCGTAGGGGCACTCTGTTCGGTGTTTGCTCTGATACCCTCTGACACTGACTACAGGAGCTGCAAAATTGTTCCACCTCTTTATACACCCCGGGCCAGTAAAATCTGTTTAATACCTGCCGGAGAGTATTCTGAGCCCCCTTGTGACCCCCTAAGATATGATCATGAGATACCCGTAACACCAGGTCCCTAAACCCCCTCGGTACTACTAACTGTTTCTGAGGTTCCTTCCCCCCTGCTTTACAGGACAGCCGATATAGCAACCCCTTGTCACTAACAAACCGAGGGAAGCTGGTTTCTCCCTCTTGATCTACCCGCTCCCACGCATACTGCAAGGTCTGGTCATCTTTTTGCTCTTTGGAAAAATCCGGGAATCTCTCTAACACCTGTTCCGTATCCCCTGGGAACCTCCCCTGATGAAGGAGCTCTTGACAATGCTGCCGCCTTTGCTCCTGACCTCGTTTCTTTTGCTGAGAGCCTTTCCTTGTCTTCCCCGGCCGCCCCATAACCTCTCCCTGGAATGGAAATACTTGTGCCAGGGACAGTTCCTGCTCCTTCTCCTGCCTCTCCTGGGCCCGGGTAGATACCAAGGCTTGCTTACCACCAAGGCAGTATGTGAATGGAGCCCAATCCCTTCCTAAAATGAGATCCTGAGGTAGCCTAGGAAGTACAGCCACCCACACCCACTGAAGGCCCTCCTGGTCCTGTATGTCTACTAGCCGGACCGGATACCTTGAGGAGGCCCCGTGTATGCACTGAATAGCCACGGACCGGTCTCTCTTCCTACCCTGCTGCCCCCCTTTCCGGGCAATCTGCCCCCACAACTTCTGGGAGCACATTGTCTGGTCTGCTCCTGAGTCTAAAAGTCCTTCCACCGGGACCCCTCCTATCTTAACCCAATGCGTAAACTGGGGTTCCTTAGAGGGGGTTACCTGAGATATGAGCCCCAACTTGGCCCTACAATCCCTCCTCACATGTCCCGACTTCCCACATCGGTAGCACATTCTATCATCCTCCTTAGGACCTTCCTCCCTCCACCCAGATCCTTTGAACATTTTACCCCGACCACCCCGCCAGACCCCCTCTCCCCCCTCAGAGTATTGTGACTCCAGAAAGTATTCAAAGCCTTTGATAGCTTCTTCCAGAGTCTCACATCCCTTCCTGATCAAATTAACCCTGATACTGTCCGGTAGAGCCTCTAAAAACTGCTCCAGCACCAGATCCTGCATCAACTGAGTCACTGCCCTCTTATCAGGTTCTAGCCATTTGGTAGCCAAGTCCATCAGCTTCTGAGCCAAGGCCTTCGGAGTCTCCCCCTCCCTCCACCTCCAACCCCGAAAGCGCCTGCGATAAGTTTGTCTGCTTACCCCATACCGGTCCAAAATAGCAGTTTTCAGCCTTTGATAATCCACCACGTCCCCTGGCAACAGGCTCCGAAAAGCTGCCAGGGCTTCCCCGGACAGGGCGGGAGCCAGTCTGATGGTCCATTGTTCTTGAGGCCAGGCAGCCGCCAATGCTACCCGCTCAAAAGTCCCCAGATAATCCTCAATGTCGTCCTGCTCTGTTAATTTGCCCCACGGCAGCCAATTAACCCGTCCAGGCTCCAGGCTTCCAGGCACAGCTCCCGTGGCTGTAGCCTCCAATGAGGTGCTCTCTTTCCTCGGTAGGGGTACTGCCCGTAACAATTCCTGCACCACCTCCAGCACCGGTTGTATCTGTGCTCGAGAAGCAGCCAAGGAATCCTCTAGAAGTCTCTGAGCCATTTCCTGCTGCTTTTGGAACTGGTGGGCCATAAAAGACAGCAGCTCCTTCGACTCCATGTCGCCTTCGCCACCGGTACCTGAGAGAAAGGGAACAACAAAGAACACTCTCCAAGTGCGGTATTACACAGCTCCGGCCCTCTATATCCCCCTCTTCCTGGTTACCCGAGTCCCGTATATGCTTACCAGAACTCGGAGCAATGCACGCTTCTTTCACCGGCGGGTTGTTCAGACAATCCCACCACTGCCACCAATCTGTAACCAGGTCACCCTTCCAGGTGAGAGCCGGGGTCGACCCTGCTTAGCTTGGTTAGCTTTTCCCCAGTACGAGCTGCAACCACCGCCTTGCTGCACTGCTTCTAGCCTAGTTTAACTGCTGCCCAGCTGACCTGCGCCCAGGATCAGCTCACAACTGGGACACACAAACTTCAGCAGTCTTATAGTTCTTGAAAACCACAGGTCTTTATTCTCTCAGCATCTTTTAATACAGCTTTAATCTTCAAGCAGTTTCTTCCTCAAGAATGCAAGAGTCAGTTCAGTCTTTCCACATTCAGCTTATTAACACAGTCCAATCTTAACTCAGAATATCACCCCCCAGCAAACCTTTGTCTTGCTCCCAATTGTAGCCTTCCCTCATCAGCACTATCTTCTACCCTTAGATAGTTTATGGGTTAGCTTCTTCCACCAGTGGCTTCCCCACTGGATTATTTTATCCTCTCCAAGTATGCACAGCTTGGGCCACACTCCCGCCACCAAAGCCTTTACCTTTCCTGAGGAAGTTTGAGCAAACCTTCCAACCTCCATGCACTCCTCCTTACCTTCTCCTTCTACCTCTGCTTTATTCCACTCCATCTCCTCCTCCTCCCCAAGCTCCACCAGCTGTTCCCCATCTCCAGGATCAGACCTCATCTCCCAATCAGTCATTCCACCCTCCCCCTCCTGAGAGTTCAGCTGACCCTGCACTGGCTTCTGGGGAGTGTAGTTCTTTTCCTGCATTACAGCTTTCCCTGGCAGTTTGATCCCTAGAGGGCGCCCTGCTCTCCTAGCTGGGCTGAATGACCGGGGATGATGCCGGCTGAAAGAACCACTATCCCCTCTCCCTTGTACCCGCCCTCCAGAGTGCTCACAGCATCTATTCCTCTCTTTCCTTCCCCCCCTCCCCGCCATCTGCTCCTCTCTCCCTCCCCAGTCTACCTCTAAGCCGTTGCTGGCAGCGATTCCAGTAAGCAGCCTGCGCCAGCCCTGCAGGCTTCCCTCTACGGCATCCCCACCAGTGAAGAAACAAGAAATTGTCATCAAGGGCGGGAAGCCGTAGAGGGAAGCCTGCAAGGCTGGCACAAGTTGATTAGAAGAATCGCTGCCGGTGATAGCTGAAAGGTAGATGGGAGTGGGGTGGGGAATTTAGAGAGAGATAGGCAGCTGCCATGAGGGCGAGAGAGAGAGGTATGAGGCACCGCCAATGAGGTGCTTTGGGGGCCACTAGACTGGGTGGACCTGAGGCAAGAATGGGTGGGCCTGTGCCCACCTAGGCCACCCATAGCTACACCACTTTCATAATCAAAGCAAGGAGTAATTAAACTCTGTACAACAGTTCTAATATTCTGTGGCTTCAGTAAATCCTTCAATCTGCTTACTAGTCACAATTTAAAATAAATATCTCTGATAATTTTATAAACATGAACTTTCATCATCAATCCTTCATCAAACATCACAACCAAATCCCTCAGATTTTGCACAATGGGTATTGAATCATTATCAAACTGAAGTGCTGTTGGAATATCATCAGAATCATAAGTAGTCAACAGTAAGATCTGTCTTATTAATATTCAGTTTCAAGCCATTTGAAGACATCCAACAATTAATTGACCACATAATTAACTTTAATCTATTAAATGTGTCTCGAACACTCTTCTCAAAAGGGACAAGGAATTGTATGTCATCTGCATAAAGCCTGAATTGAATTCCAAAACAATCCAATGATTAACAGAGATGTACCCAAAAAACATTAAAAAGAACAGCAGACAAGCATGAACCTTGTGAGTCACTTGAGTGCACCCTGCAAAAAGGCATTTTAAGCTGCGGCAAAACATTTCCCAGATATTCTGCTGAAAATTGACCTTTTTTGTTTGTTTGTTTGTTTATTTAAGGTTTTTTTTAATGGTTTTTGACCAGCTGATGCTCTATGTGATGTTTGATGAATGTTTAGTTCAAAGCTGCATAGAATGGACTACAGTAACAATGGCACAAAATAGAAAATATCAATAAATAAAAATATATCCATTGAATGTAGGTGCCCATAAGAATCTGCACATATTGACACACTGTATAAAACACTAGTAAAAAAGGCCCGTTTCTGACACAAATGAAATGGACGCTAGCAAGGTTTTCCTCGGAGTGTGTATGTTTAAGAGAGTGTGTGTGAGAGTGACTGAGAGAGAGTGAATGTGCGAGTGTGTGTATGTGACAGAGAGTGAGACTGGTCCCCTCCCTCCAAGTTCCAGGGTCATCCCCCCCTCCCTCCGAGTTCCAGGGTTGTCCCCTCCCTCCGAGTTCCAGGGGACCGAGTTTCAGGTTCCCCCCTTTCTCCCTCCTTCCCTCCGAGTTTCAGGCTTCCTCCCTCTGACTTTCAGGGTCCCCTCCCTCCCTCCGAGTTTCAGGGTCCCCCCCCCTCGGAATACGACGTCACATACATGAGGGTGTCGTCATCCCTCCCTTCCAGTTCCAGGCCCCCTACCTCCAAATTTTAAATGTCAACTTCACTTACGAAGTCGGTTTTACGGTGGCCGACAGCAGCAGTGGTAACAGGCATGCAGGCTCGACCCTTCTGTCTCTCTCAGCTCTGGTCCCGCCCTCATTTCCTGTTTCTGCAAGGGCGGGACCAGAGCTGAGAGAGACAGAAGGATCGAGCCTGCACGCCTGTTACCGCTGCTGCTGCTGTCGGCTGCCGTAAACCCGACTTCATAAGTAAAGTTGACTTTTAAAATTTGGAGGTAGGGGGCCTGGAACTGGAAGGGAGGGAGGGAGGAAGGGAGGGACGATGTCATCCTCATCCGTGTGATGTCACGTTCCATTGCCTGGCAACTCTGCAGCATTCCCTTGCAGTGATTGGTCTTTACGAACACGGAAGTAGTGACGTCATTTCAGGAGAGGGATACAGAAGGAGCAGGAATGCTTCAGGCTTCACTTTCTCGAAGTCAGCTTCAGAACGTTGGAGGTGCTTTTTATTATATAGGATGTACATACATGCTAAGCCTGCCCTTTCCCCATCTCTTCTCCACCTCCAGGAATGTGTGTACATTTATCACATAACAGCAGCTGCTATGATTTTTCTGCACCTACTTTTAAAAGCACATACAGTACCTAAGGCAATTTAATGAGAGCCCATTTGAATGCATAAAATGTAGACTTACTTGAATTCAGGGCTGGCTTAACCACTAAGCAGACCAGCAGGCAGATGATCAGAAGCCCCACTCTGTTCCAAACAGTGCTCTAAAAATATCGTTGGGATAGCACAGGGCTATACTGTCCCTATGACCAGAGATAATAGTATGCAAATTTAAGCACGCTATTAGCTCTGATCATAGGGGTGAAGTGCGGGAGGATTGTGCCTGCCTAGAACTGTCAAACATTCCAAGGGGCTACCCCTCCAAACCCTCCGGTGATCACAACCCACCCAAGCCCCACCCCCAGACACCAACACAGGGGCTAGAGGTCTGGTGGACCACCAGCCCCCCTAAACCCCCCCAACAGAAGAAAGTTCTGGAGGTCACTGGACCTCCAGCCCATGCCCTGGTGTTGTAGCAGCAACTGACTGCTATCCCTCCCTGAACCCCTGCTACCTTGAATGGAGGAGGGATGCGATCCTAGGCCCTCCTCCTATGAGCGCTGCCTCCAAAATAGTGGCACCCAGCCCTGCTCAGAACATCCTAGGATGCACTGGGCAGGGTTGGGTGCCGCCATTTTGGAGGCAGCACTCGTAGGAGGAGAGACAAGGATCGCTCCCTCCTCCATTCAAGGTAGCAGGGTTTTGGGGGGGGGGGTGGAGGATCGCAGTCAGTTCCTGCTAGACCACCAGGGTATGGGCTGGAGGTCCGATGACCTCCAGCACTTTTTTCTGTTGGAGGAGGGGTGTTAGGGGGGGGTTGATGGTGTAAAGTTTAACCTTTTATTGACCTTTTTCCGACTCTATGGGCAGTAAGCTTACTTGCATGGGTGGTGTTTCACTATAGGCAAAATTTAGCATTGTTTGTCTTCTGGTGTATCTTTATAGATTTTTTTGAGAAATATATGTATACTAAACATTTTTACATGTACATTCACTTTGTTCTTTTTTTGTGGTGGAACGACTTTTTTTGAATCAGTAGTTTTCTCCATGTGTGGGGAGTTTTTTGTACTGATTCTTTTTTCCTCTTCCATTTTGCTTCATTGACCAATGATAGTATCTTACTCACACTTTTAAGATGGTGGTGTATTTCAATACCTTTGGTATTTGTCCCTATCGGGAGATCTGAACTCTTGCTTGTTTCAAGTTTTCTTTATCTAAACAGGTGAAAGTACTGCAAAAATGTTTTCAAACTATTTTTTCTTGTGGGTTTAATATTTAGTAGGCCACATCCCATCGCGTTCAGCAAGGAGGATCTGATAATGACCTTTATCAGTCTAAAAACTATTTCCCAAAACAGTTGTACCTTGGAACATGCCCACCAAATTTAAATGAAAGTACCCCATTCCCCACGTGCCTGGCAACATAGATCAGACACATGCCTAAATATAGCCAATAATTGTGAATGTTCATTAGCATCTAATTAGTCCATTAAGTTGTACGTGCAACTGACCTTATGCTATAACCCGGGCTCACTAAGTGCCAAGTTGGGCACTCAAGTTTATAGAATGAGGGGGCATGTATCTGTGCATGGCCATCAGGATGCACATGTGAACTACGCAGGGCTTTTCTTGAGGGGGTACTTGGGGGTACTGAGTACCGGCACCTTTTCCATTGTCTGTTAAAATTGACCCATGGACCCCAAGTTTTAATGAAAGAGCTCAGGCTCTACACAACAATTCTGCCTTATCATAGGTTCTGTTACTGGCTGCAGGGGGCCTGGCTATTGTGGGGTGGGTCCCTCAGTGATCACACCCACCCCTGAAGGGTAGCCTGCTATTTGAGTACTGGCACCTTTTTCGCTAGAAAATATGCACTGGAACTATGTAGGCCTATACAAGACAAACAGCATTTCCAGGCCTCCAAGTGTATAAGATATAGAGCAGGAGTTCTCAACCCAGTCCTCAGGACACACCAACCCAATCAGGTTTTCAGGATACCCACAATGAATATGCATGACAAAGATCTGCATAAACTGCCTCCATTGTATGCAGATCTCTCTCATGCATATTCATTGTGAAAATCCTGAAAACCTGACTGATTGGGTGTGTCCTGAGGTCTGGGTTGAGAACCCCTGATATAGAGAGATTTATATATAGAGAGAGAAATACAATAGATGTACAGTACAGTCTCGATCTAACCTCTGCTAATCTGACCTTCTGGCATATCTGACAGACCCCCCTCCAGTGTCATCATCGCGTTGCCATTAAGAAGCATGTGACTTCTCTTCCTGTTTCCGGTTTCACATGCTGCAAAGAAGTCATGTCTTTAATCTGAGATTGTGCTTCTCTGCAAGGGAACCTTGCAGTGCAGCTGATATTCCTCCTTCATGCATCCCTCAAACCAGTTGAAAAGCGCTTGGCTTCTCTTCCGCTTTGTGATTTTAGACCATGCTTTTACGCATGAAGTTTTGGAACTGTTTTTTGATTTGAGACTATGCTTTCATGCATTTATTTATTTATTTATTAGACCATGGTTCTATGCAAGGGAACCATAATTTTTGGACCTTGCGCAGTGAGTGAACCGTAGAAAAACTTTTAAGCTAAGACCTTGCTTTTACAGCATGACAGCAATTTTTGGCCAGTGGAAAGAGGAAAAAAGTTATTTTGTCTATAGAGCAGAAACTTTTGCAGAAAGGAACTGCTACAGAAAGTGAGCATTAAAGATGTTTTCAGCTGCTTTCCAGCCAGGGAACCATTTTTCATCTGAGACTGTGCTTCTGTAGAACTTTTTGGAGCTGACACAGAGCGCTATGTGACCCGAGAGCCTGCTTTTCCTGCCAGGGATCCATTTTTGAACTGAGACCATGCTTTTGCAGAAACAGAACCATGGCCAGATTTTTGTGCACAATCCCCTTGATATTCAGCGTTATTTAACTGATCAGAACGAATGCTGACTGGTTAAATAGTGCTTAATCAGCTATCCGCCGATATTCAGTGGGGGATAACCGGCTATGCCCTGCTGAATATCCCTGGTTAGCGACTAGCAAGCAGCCAATTATATTGGCCAATATAACTGGGTATCCGCCTATTTTAAAAGCCAGTTTAGCGACAAATTTGGTTGCATGAAAAGGTGGGATATATTTGACTGGTTTAAAGATAACCGGCTAAATCTGAATATCAACGTAGACAGTTATTTTGAAAATGCCCAAAAATAAACCAGATATTCAATGCCAGTCACCGGAACCGGCCCGGCATTGAATATATGGGCTCTGCGCTGACTGCAGGAGTTAGCCGGTCTAACTCCCATGGTCTGAATAGCAGCCCCAATGAGTTTTATGCAGTACCGTATGTACACCTACTGTATTCCTGCTTGTTTATTTACATTTACAGAACTTTTTAAATTCTTACTTTCATTCTTAGTTCCGGAGGGTTTCTAGTTGCTGTTCTGCCGTGTTGAGACATGGGCTCTACTTGGTTCTACTGTCTTGATTTCTGCTTCATACGGTGCTGTTATTGACCAGAGAAGACAACTTGAGTAAGGCTGAACATGCAGTGATCTTGAGAAATAGGGCTTCTCTTGGTTCTGTATGTCACATTTTCCAAAAACACAGGAACTAGGATTGTGAGCCCTTGGGCCACTGCCGAGGAGCGGCAGTGGCAGGCAAAACCACCCCACATAGGGATAAGGCAGAACTCTGACAGGGCCAGCTAGACTTCACCTGCACTTAGCCACCGTTCCTCAGGAGTTGAGCCCCTGAGTGCAGGTGGCCGGCAGGACTTACCGGACAAGGCTGGAACTGGATACCAGCAGGATACACACAGGGACTAGAGCACACCGGGAGGCTAGGCAGAAAACTAGACTAGGACTCTCAGACAGACAAGGGACAGATCTGAAAGCTGCAAGCAGCCACTGAAACAGGGAACAAACACTGGTAGACAAGAGACAGAACTGGAAGCTGCCAGGCAGCCACTGAACAAGAAACACAGACAACCTAGCACTAGACAAAGACATACAAACAAGAGCAAGACTGGGAAACAAGCAATACAGTAAACAAGCAGTACAGAACACAAAGCTACACAAAGACTAAACTAGAATCAGGCAAGAATACAGACTATAAACTGTACTAGGCAGAAGTGCAGCAAGCACCAACAAACCAGGGCCTTAGGCGATGCAAAGGCAAAGCAGAGAATTTCAAAATGGCTAATAAGCCCAGCAGCAGCTGAGGCTCACTGCAGCAATCACCAGGCAACTATGGGTGCTGTGCAGGTTCAAACAAAACAAGCAGGTCTGGCAGGCCGGAAGATCCGGACCGGACTGGGCCGAAGTCTGGAATGGGAAACAGCACACAGACAATCCAGTGCAGCCAGCACACAGAGACAGAGACAGAATTAACACAGGAAGAACAGACAGGAGCCAGCTCAGAAGCCGACCGCCAGAAATACGGTGAGTCTGAGAGGGGTCACGGGCACAGACGTGACACTGTATGTCTGTATCTACGTAAGTACATAAGTAATGCCACACTGGGAAAAGACCAAGGGTCCATCGAGCCCAGCATCCTGTCCATGACAGCGGCCAATCCAGGCCAAGGGCACCTTGATAAATATGGTTCCCCTTGCTCGGTCCTGTACCTGTTCAGTATTTCTGTTCACATTGCCTGTTGTACAATTGCGGTGCTGTGTATACTGCTCTGTATTTGTGCTCAAATTGCCTGCTGTACAATTTTTTTTTCTTTTCTTTTTTGTTGTTGCTGATTAGTGTTAATAAACAATATTTTAAAATGAAAGATACCCCATGCCTGTTCTTCATGCATAAAGTTTGTTTTCAGTGCATTGTGAGGGTTCTCATTTTCCCTATTATCCGACTTTTCACTTATCTAACAACGGGCCAGTCCCGGTTACATCAGATAATCAAGACTCTACTGAAATACTTAAACATATGAGGGTCGATATTCAACGTGATTTAACCAGGCGGGAGAGGCTCCTGGCTGGTTATACCACTTGTACGAAGCTATCCACTGATATTCAGTGGCATTTAACCAGTTACTGTCAGTGACTATCAGCACTACCCGCCAAACTCATATCTGGCAATTTTGTGGCCAGAATCAGAATTTATGCAGTTAAGAACGGATACTCAACACTTAACCACCTAAGTGAACTGGATAAATCGGAGTGCATAAAACTCAGTCCTATCTTTGTCCAGTTTCACTTAGGTGGTTAAATGATGAATATCATACTATAACACTGGCAGGAGCCAAATAAAAAGCTGACTGCCACTGGTTGAATTTTTACCCCAAGATGTCCAAATTATGATTTTTTTCCCCAGATTGTCCTAGGATTGTTGGTGTTAGGGTGATAATGATTGCAGAATTTAATAATGAAAACCTCAGAGGTGGGGGACTGAAAGTTAATTGAGGGGCCTGTGCAAAGCAGAATTAACTATTGCCCTTGCACTGACCTTTATCAAACGCCTTATGAAATTATCCGCTAAAAGAAATTAGAAATGCTGGGGCCCAGGGCAGAAATGGGGAGAGAATCCCCAAACCTACCTGGTTGTAGCTCACACATTTTCTCAGTAGTTCAAAGCAAGTTACATTGGGTAATGCATTTGATATACCAACTTTCTGTGGGACCAGTGGCAGTCCTACCATTAAGCCACCCGAGGCGGCGAACTCAAGCGGCACTTATACTGGAGTGGCATCTCCCCCTTCCTTCCTCCACCCCCTTCCCTGAGTTTACCTTCTTTTCCCATTTTCCAAAAGGTGGCAGCGATTCCCATACGCTGCCCTGCCGCTGGCACCGGCCTCTTCTCTTTAATGTGGCCCGTCTCTCTGATGTAATTTCCTGTTTTTTCAGAGGCTGGTGCATATTGGAATCGCTGCCACCACCACCACCATTTGGAAAATGGAAAAACAAGGTAAACTCAGGGAAGGGGTGGAGGAGGGAAGGAGGGAGATGCCAGACCATGGCCCGGGTGGGGGGAGGGGGCGGTATTTTAGCCCTGCCTCAGGTGGCATCTTGCCTTGGGCCACCTCTATGTGGTACACTGGGCATGTTCCTGTTTAAGGGGGGAGGGGGCTTATAGTCTAAGGGGTCCTTTTAATAAAGCTTAGCATGTGCTAACAGAATTAACACACACTAAGCTTTAGTATAAAAGGGCTCCTTAGTTTACACATAAGACAATGGAGAGATAAGTGACTTCCAAAAAACACAAGGAACAGCAGTGGGATTTGAACCTGGCTCCCATAGTTCTCAGCCTACTGCTCTAACCATTAGTCTACTCAATTGAGATTCAGACAGGCTTGAGCCCCCTGGAACATTAGGTCCCTGGGCCAAAATTACCTTGCTCACTCACCCTAATGCCAGCCCTATTTTGTGGTCAAAGATAAATACTTTACATTGTAGGAACCTGGAAGCCCTTTGAAATAATTCAGTGGTAATGTAGTTCAGTAGCAAAAGAACTATGCAATAATGAATTGCAGAACATCCATATTTCAGTGTTTGGTATTACATTTTATTACCACTTCCAGCTGACAGTAAGGCTATCACCAATAACATCTTGTGTGTATAACTTCACTGTGAGCTCAATGATGCAGCACTTTGCGCTCCCACTGCCTCCTAATTATAAAGTAAATGTACAGCTTTTGCTGCGAGTGAAAAATAAATACAGCAAGATGCTGTACAAAGAATACTGAAACACTGGGGGGAAAATTTTGCCAATGAATATGTTCTTTGCCCCTGTTGCCAGGACTGGGGAGGGAAGGGGACAGACACACCAAGCATCACATCCAATTTAGGCATCATCAGCAGAGCTGCCTTTACCAATGCATTGTAGGAATGCACAGGACTCTACCCAATCGCTATATACTGTCAGTTCCCCAAGCTCAAGCAGCAGAGAGCACCCTTCCTGCTACAGCCTCTTCCCTCCCAGGCAGTGTTCAGAAGGCATGAGGAAGAGGATGAGCCTGGGGCAGACAGAGTTCTGAGCAAATCCAGATCCTCTTCTCTTTTTCCTTTCCCCCTGTTCTCAGAGCTGGCCCTACCATTAAGTGGAGTAGGCATCTGCCTAGGATAGCAGGCTTCAGAGGGTGGCAGTGCAGCCCCAGCACAACTGGCAAAGATAGTAGATAGCATGCACATGCGTCTCCAGACAGATTCCTGGCCCAGCTTTTCACCAACTGGGGGACCAGCTGGCCCCCAGGACCTGGTAGGCCAATATCTGTCCTCTTGACTCTGATCAGGAAGGGTTCCACCTCCAGATACCCTATACTCATCAGCTCATCCAGTGTCCCTCTGGGATTAGCACAATGTTTTGAAGGTACAAGCCCTAAAGGAGATGATCCCCTAATGTCATTACAATAACCTGGACATTACAATACAAAGCAGTTCACAATATGGGGCAGATTGCCCACCTACCTCCCCACTGAACTCCTGGAGGGAAAATATCTTGCCCTTCTCCAACACTGATGCTGCCATCAGATATCTGGTATGGTGGAAAGCTGGGGTTGATGGGGGCTACATTGTCCATGACAGAAGCATTGGCACACACCTGGCATGCTGATCACCCAGTCCAGCTCCATACTGGAGGCTGGAATCTGGGTCTCATCACAGGTGTACCTTGCCAAAGGTCCTAGGTATATAGTTGCCCTGCTGAGCGCAGATAGAGGGCCACAATTTGCCTACTCAAAGCATTTCACTGTCTGTTCCTTACAGCTTGCATGAAGAGACCAGCCCCATAAACCCCCCTGACCTTGTAGCTCCCATACCCTTTTGACACACGGGTCAAAGTAAAGGTATGTTGTCTCACACTAGCAACCCGCCTGGTCCCAACCAGCAGATATGCATATGCAGTGCCTAGACTCTAGTCTACTCTCTGTTTTGCATTCTTCCTTACTCATAACCAACATGGCTGAGGGCTTGAGAAAATGTGCAAACAGCTGCTTTCTATATACACATTTACATATATACAGCAATGGTGGACATCAGAGGGGAGGGAAGGGAAAGCAACTGTATACAACTATGGGGGATATATACATGAGGAGAGAAAAGAACTGTTAGACACGTTTGTTTTCTCTCCTCATGTATAGGCAGGTGAGCTTGCCCATAGGACAGACTAGCCTTAAAGCTGTGTTCATCAGGCAAGAGGGAAGGGGAATAGTATAGCTACCAGGCAGGAACCACCTGCAGGGGATGTAAAGCAAGAACTGTTACTGGAGGAGCCCAAACCCCCACCCTGTGGAATAAGCAGTTGGCCCTGTAGAAGGTGAAGGACCCCAACTCTGGGCCTACTGAACATAAGGAGCAAGACAGGGAGAAGATTACAAACGCAGGAACACTGATGATTGTGGTCATGAGTGAACTATTTAAGGAATGCCAATCAATGCATACAGTGGTCCCCCCTCAACCCTGGAAATGGGTCAGCATAAGCACCAAGTTGAATGGGGTTTAGCAGGAAAATGGAGATATGGAGGACTGCCACTAAACAATAGAAGACATCTGAAGAGAGATATAAAGGCCAAGGCTGGAGAGAAGACACCAGATGTTGACCCTGTAAACCTGAAACCTGTGGACAACATTGTGCACATTCCCAGGGCATCATTCCCTCTCCCCCACTGGTTAGGTGGGCAGCCATAAATGGGTGTCTCCGGGACATTCATAGCTGCCATATCCCCACAGTCCCATAGTGTCCGTTGGAAAACCTTACATAGGTAAATTTTATTGAAACAGTTTGTATCACAGTATAGTGCTGTCCTTTTTGTTCCTGCTGACCAGTGCCTGTGATCTATCTTGACCAGCAGCCAGGTCCTGCAAAAATCAAGGAGTCTTTGGCTAGCAGAGACTTAATGCAGACCAGTTCTCAGGTCAGCTCCCTAGCAGAAGGGGAAGGGTAGGATGAGGAGCCTCTGCTTACCTGGAGAGAGCAACACAACTTACTTCTAGTATCCATTTTAACAACTGGGAATTAAATTAAAGAGTGCTCATAGAGTTAATAGGACCATCAAAGACCAAACAGGTCAATTGCTTGTCCAAACTGTTTGTATAATCATCGAACACAAAGTGAAACCCGTTCAAGAAAGTATGTGTCCATTCAAGAAAATTTCAAAATAAACATGTAAGGAAGACCAACAGGCTCATTTTCAAAAGAGAAAAATGTCCAAAAAGTAACATAAGTCTGCATTTGGACGTTTTTCTCTGAAGTCCATCAGAAGTGGGTCTACATCTCAAGGAGGTGTGCCAGGGGTGTGTTCAAGGCAGGACTTGGGCGTTCCTAAGACTTAGACATTTTTCAGCCATAATGCAACAAAACAAAAATGTCCAGGACTAACACTTAGATGTTTTGAGCTAGACCTGTTTTTATAAAAAAAAATAGCTGCAGTGGCAATTGAACCCACTACTCCAGGGTCAAAGGTGTAGAAGGTTCCAAGCTCATAATAAGCCACCTCCCACCTTGCAAATGTTAAAGTAAGGGAACAATTTTTAAAAATGAGTGTAAATCACAGGATTTAGACATCATTCTCCTCAAAAGATATCCACGTGTGAGTCATAATCACAAATAAAATGTCCATCTCCCACACAATCTCCCCAAGATGTTTTCATGTGTGGGTCATAATCAGAAAAAAACCCGTCCATCTCTCAAACGTCTAATTTGCCCCAGCTGAAACATCCATCTCAGGATTTTCAAATCTCAACATTCCATTCTTGCTATGGCACCTAAGAAGAGGGCCCCAAGCAGGAAGCTAACTTTAGTGATGGGGAGATCCTTGTCAAGGAGATCATGGCACACCATGCCAATCTCTTTGCTCCGAAGCAAGGAAGAGTAGAGCACCATCTGTGATAGACTGCATTAAGTCTACCATGCACATAGGTCCATAGAGGACCTCAAAAGAAAATGGAGGCAGCTGAAGAGAGACGTGAAGTACAAGGTTGGGGCCAACCCGCCAGGAGCAGACATTGTAAACCTCGCCCCAGTAGAATGCATGGTGCACCGATTCCTACCCCAGGAGGGCATCCATGACCAGGGAAGCAAGGACACCTCTGCACAGGCTGAGGAGTCAGGTAAGTTTGGGCAAACCAAGTTGTGATGTCTGTTCTCTATGTGTCACCTTGACTTCCTTAAGCAGGGGCAGTGTGTGGGGCATCATTGATAACACTCCAGGTTCTCAGGTAAGTGGGGGAGGGGGTAAGAAGGTACATCAGAGTATATGTGGAAAGGCTGGTCATCTGGGGCCATGACTTTTTCAATCCCATCCATGCAGGAACATTTGCTGAGTCAAAGGGTTTGAATCAGGTTACTGTAAGAAGAGCAAAGCAGCATGCAATTTGAACACAGGACACAAAAAATGTAGAGGTGAAAGGGAATGAAAATTCACTTACACTTTTCTCCTCTCTTCTTTCTATAGATCAAGTCTCCTCTGCTAAAATACTTAAATATTTATCAGCTCACAGAGGAACCAGCTGATTAATCAGTTTAAAATCAGTGTACATCAAAGTGTTACAGTTTCTTCCCAACTAAATTATTGTCATCAGATACTGTCTAAATTATCTCTCAACCCCAGTTAACAAAAGAAAAAAGCAATGTCATTCCTGCTCTTTAGTCTCTTACTTAAGCTAAATTTATTCTCTCTCTCTTTCTCTCTTAAAGAAAAAAAAAATGCTGCTACAAAAGGTTTGAAAACCTAGAGGTAATAAATGAATTTCTTGCAAGAGCATGAAAGACCATGGTCTCCATCAAGCCAAGGTAAAGATTATGTAGCAGAGCACTGAACGGTAGGGATGTGTATTCATTGATAAAGAAGACTAAAAGAGAATATGAAGAGAAACTTGCCGCAGAGGCAAAAACTCACAGTAACAACATTTTCAGGTGCATCAGAAGCAGAAAGCCTGTGAGGGAATTTGTGGGGCCATTAGATCATGAAAGAGCAACAAAAGAGCACTAAGGGATGGCAATGTTTTGCTACAGTCTTTACAGAAGAAGATGTAAGAGATCTACATGTACCAGAAATGGTTGTCAAAGATGATGATAATTTCAGTGAACCTGGAAGATGTACTGAGCCAAATCGACAAATCAAAGAATAGTAAATCACCTAGACCAGATGGCATGCACCCTAGCGTACATAAGAACATAAGAATAGCCATACTGGGTCAGACCAATGGTTCATCTAGCCCAGTATCCTGCTTCCAACAGTGACCAATCCAGATCATAAGTACCTGGCAGAAACCCAATTAGTAGCAACATTCCATGCTACCAATCCCAGGTCAAGCAGTGGCTTGCCACATGTCCATCTCAATAACAGACTATGGACTTTTCCTCCAGGAACTGTCCAAATCTTTTTTAAACCCAGATAACTGCTGTTATCACATCCTCCAGCAGCAAGTTCAAGAGCTTAACTATTCTTTGAGTGAAAAAATATTTCCTCCTATTTATTTTAAAAGTATTTCCATATAATTTCATTGAGTGTCCCCTGGTCTTTGTACTTTTTGAAAGAGAGGAAAATCGATTCACTTCTACCCAGTGCTAGAGACATCCTAGGACAGATTTTCAGGATACCAACAATGAATATCGATGAGAAAGAGTTGCATGCACTGCCGCCACTGCATGCAAATCTATGTGATGAAAAATCATTGTGGACATATTGATACCCTGACTAACTGGGGTGCCACCAGAACCAGATTTGGAAATCACCAACTGTAGAGGGAGGGGGTACAGTCTTTGATGTGTGGTACCTGTATGATGTGCTATAATACATGTAGCTAATGTGCCTCAATTGTATGTAGGCAACACAAAAGCATGGAATGTTGCTGGTTCAAGAGCCACTCTGTCCCAGCATGTAAATTATAGGTTTTTGATTTTTTTTTTTTGGGGGGGGGAGGGGTGGCAGAGTTAGCCTATATGTTTTAAGAGTCCCATGGATGCAGACTGATCATGCACCCATCTCCCTCCCTCCCCCCCCCCCAAATACATGTGTGCATGTTAGCCATCTCTGTCAATGGACTATTAGGAGCAAGCAAGTTGAAGAAAACAGGAGATGGGATGACGTCAAAAAGTTGAAGCCTCTTAGGTTAGCCTTTGTTTCCTCTTCCCTGTGCAGCTGTCATCTAGTACACTCAAAACAAAGCAGGCAGACCTATGAGCTGCTGCATCCTCATTCTCGTTCTTTATTGTTGGTAGCATTTTTATATAATATGGCATATTTTCAAACATGCTGGCTTGTGCAGCATACAGATGTACACAGAGGAAGTATTGGTTTCATAAGTTAGAGTACTAATTTGTTCTACATTGAAAAGTCATTTGGCGGTGCTGGCTATAGGCACTCCCTGTATTCATGCAGAAATGTTTTCACCTAGTAAAGGGCCACCAAAACAGACATTATGTTATGAGAATCAGGTACTTAACAATTTATAAATACAATTAGGCTGAAACTGGGAGCATTTAACATCTTTTTTTTTCCTGTACCTACATCAAAAGAAAAAGATGGCATGTGCTCCTTTTTGTTTTGTGGAATGCAGTGGTATATTACAAAAATGCACTTGCTTTTTTTTATTATTATTACTACTATTTCACAGATATGTATTGAATAATGAGGTAGGGGCTTCCTTCATGCAGACATTCTGTCCAGAGGCAGTCTAAGTGTGCTAACATTGTCCAGTTCAGCACACTATTAGCCACCAAGTTCATACAAAGTTAAATATGTTCAATGGAAAATAAATCTGTTGGCTCAGGCTGCCTGCTACGTGAATATTCCATCACTGTTTCATTGTTGATTCCAAGTATTACATCATAAAGGCATTTGCTGTAAACTTTGTTTTAATTTGTTTATCCAGTCCTTACATGCATATAGTTTTGCTTTTTAAACCCAAAGGTGAATTCTAAGGGTGGTTGAACAATTAGGTATAAACTGTGTTGTTTGTTTGTTTGTTTGTTTGTTTTACTTTACTTGTTTTGGACTGCTTTGGGTCCTGCAGATCTGTACATCTGCTGTCTGGAATTTTGGAAGATGGAAATGAGAAAATAAAAATTACATTTTGGATGTACTCTGTAGAAGTTGTTGTTTACTTTTGCAATGTGTGTATGGATGTCTGTTCTGGTGTATGCATGTGATAATACTGTCTATACATGGCTATGATTTCTGAACATACAGCATCATTAAAGGACAGACTTTTAAATGCCCAAATGGGTAAATATGGAAAAAACACAGAAATTTTGTTTTTTTTTCTCCTGTGGTTCTGGGTTAAAACATGAAATGACATGTTGTTTCAAACAAATGCATATTACTACTTTTCAGCGTCACGTCTCCAAAAAGACTGATAGTGGGATTCACAAAGGAACTGGGACCAGATCACCCATGCAGCAACAAACTGCAGACCAGGACTATATATTGCACTGCAAGTGGAAGAAGGGACTTTGAGGGGAAAGGAGAGGAAAGGTTAACTGGCTATGAAGGGGAAGGAGAGGGAGAGAGGTGAGTGTCTGAAGGTAAGGGAGAGGAAGAGGAAAGGAAGGGGGAGTGGCTGCCAGAAGGAGGGGGAAGAATGGATGAGAAGTGAATGCAGGGGGAAGGGGGAGAGAATGCCTATATACTGATAGGCAGAAACACACATCCTGTACACACATATAAGCCCCCAACCAGTGGCATAGCTACGTGGGGCCACGGGGGCTTGGCCCCCCCAAAATTTCATCCAGGCCCCTGGTTTTGCTGGCAGGGGTCCCCAACTCCCACCAACTGAAATCTTGCTCAGCATTAGTCTCTGGCACCGCTGCGTTGCTTGCCCTGCTCTCTCTTCCTCCTCACATCCTGCACGCTTCTTTAAGTGAAACTGAGCATACAGAGCGGCGAGGCGGTGGGGGGGGGGGGGGGGGTGAGGCTCGGGGGGGCAGCGGCAGAGCGGCAGACTAAAACATGCCCCCCACCACGAGGTCTGGCTACGCCCCTGCCCCCAACCATCCCAAACCCACATCACAAATAAAAATGTACACTCTATACATAGACAAATATACACACTTGAACACTCACATACACACCTTATTCAGCCCCCCCATAACCCACTACACAGCTCCTACTGCCATATGGGAGTCACTCTGTACTATATCTCTTTCTGCTGAGTTCTCCATTCAGACCTACCTGAGCCTGTGAATGAGGATGGAGAAATGTGCCGCTGTGTCACACTGTAACGGGCCTATTCTATAAAAGGGGTTCTCCTTTTAGGTACCCCAATACCTTGCACTAGGAGCCTATTCTGTAACAGCATCTGGGCGCCCAAATTCTGGTATAGAATACCTGCATAACCTGGCATGGGC
This sequence comes from Microcaecilia unicolor, assembly GCF_901765095.1. Taxonomy (NCBI): domain Eukaryota; kingdom Metazoa; phylum Chordata; class Amphibia; order Gymnophiona; family Siphonopidae; genus Microcaecilia; species Microcaecilia unicolor. The sequence goes on from NC_044035.1 coordinate 54,476,571, forward strand.
GTGCCTTGCATTTATACACTCACTGTTACACCAGCCATGGTCTTGAAGTAACTGCGGGTGTCTAAATGCAGTAGGTACCCGCTTAACATACAGTACAGTATGCTTTGAGTTGTGCATGTAAGTGACAGCCTTGCTCATGCCCTTCCCATACTCCATCCATGCCCCTCCCATACTCCGCCCATGTTCCACCCCCTTGCATCTATGTACTATGCCACTTACACAATAGAACTTAATCACTTTGCTGCCATTAAATAAGTGCACACATACCCTCAGAGTTCCAGACTTCTGCACATTTATGCACACAAGAGGCACGTAAATGTTGGTACCCAGTTGTAGAATTTCCCTTTTCGTGTCCACATTTCAACTTGTTATTTACATTGTAATAAACACTGATAATTACCCAATCAAAGAACGTATTGCTTTCATAATCTGCACCCTGGTCCATAAAATTAGCTACAGAGAAGCCCCGGACTACATGACAGACCTCATAGACTTACCTACAAGAAACACAACCAGATCAGCACGAACATACCTAAATCTCCACTACCCAAACTGCAAAGGACACAAATACACATCAACATATGCATCCAGCTTCTCCTACATCAGCGCACAACTTTGGAACGCACTACCAAAAGCCGTAAAAACAACGTGCAACCGCCTAAACTTCCAGAAATCACTAAAAACTAACCTGTTCAAAAAGGCATATCCCATCGACCCAATCTAAATGCCTAAACCTTGCAACATAATGAAACAAAGCCGGAGCTGTCACTGCACAACTCTTCCTCTCTATGATTCCCCAATGTGTCTACAGCACATGAACCTTTATAACCTTATCTGACCACAATAACTCTATGTATTTGTTTTCTCTGCCAGAGTTGGCGAACGCCTTTAAGGAACTATGTAAGCCACATTGAGCCTGCAAATAGGTGGGAAAATGTGGGATACAAATGCAACAAATAAAATAAAATAAAAAAAAAATGAGAACAAAAGTGCCGAAGAGTTATCTAAATTAGATTAGTAAAGTTGCATAGTGGCTGACAAAGATAAAAGTGCAAGGAACATATTTTCTCCTGATGGTAAAACAGCATGAAAAATGATAGAAAATATGACATCCTGAAGGAAATATTCTTAGACTTTACTTTTCTAGAGCCCATAAAAACAAATCTGAGTGATACCAAAGGTCAGGAGCAGTTCTGAGATCTATAGAAACACTGACTAGATTTTGTAGATTTGGACACATGCCTCATCACAACTCACTGAATTTAAGAGTCCAGTCTTCTGAGCAAGCCATGTAAAGTGACTGGTTTTCAGGTTTCAGTGGGATGTTCGCGGTGGTCATGTATTCTATAAGTTTTCTCCAATACCTTTCCTACAGCTATTGCTGATATTAATATCTTTAATATCTTTCTATCCTCGGGAGCCCCTCAGAATTTGCAGCTGGATAACTTAGTATCTCAGGAAGCAAGAAAAAAACCTGTTTTTACAGTAAAACCAAAATAAAAAGCATTAATAAAAAGGTGAAACTGGTAAACAACCCGTCCCTTCCAAGGGTACACCATTATTCAGCATACCCTGGAGATACTATACATGTTGCATGAAGATAAGCACCTAAGCAGCAAGAGGCAAATGTTTGGCTTGCAATGAGACACTTTCAGGCTTTCAAAGATATTTTGAGCTGGCAAATTTGTGTTAGAAGGATGAAGAGTAAACCTCTCAATGACTGATCCTGGGAAGTCTCTAAAACCCTGTAAGGTATCAAGTCCTATCAGGAGAGGCAACCTGGTCAAACTCCCCAGCACCCACAGTATATATGGGGGAGATATTCAGCCCATGGAGGTCAGCAGTTTTAAAGCTGCTGACAGCCATGGAATGAATCTGACCTATGCCTCAAGTGAACCTTCATATCTGTCACGCTTCTTGACCCCCTACTGCCCCTCTTGTACACTCAGGTCCTCTCAACAGAATCTGCTCATCGTTCCTACTTGTTGTGAAATTACCTGTGAAACCACTGACATTTCATTTTCAGACTTTCATCCTTTCCTCAACAATTCAAAACATCTCAAGACCTTCCTCTTCGCTGATGCCTATAACTAAGCCTACTCAGTCTTACACTCCTGAGGGTACTGGCCGCCAGCTTTGACTATGCATCTCCCTCCATGTGTGTTTTCCCACCCCACTTGACTATTGAACATTGTAGTTCATCCTGTCTTCCCCTCATAGTCTGTCATTGCACTCTCTCACTCCCTTTCCTGTTATTTTAAGAATGTAAACCTCCCAGATATTAAATTTGATGGACAGGGTAGAAATTCCAAAGAAACTTGGATATTTAATCCTGGGCCATATTCAAGCACCAGCACTGAAAATCTGGGATCTTCAGCAGACCCAGAAGTTACGCAGGTGCCAGCCAGCATTCATTGCTGGCACCCACATACCTTGAATGGGCAAAAATAGAACTGCTTTTTATGTGGTTCTAATTGCCTGGTTAGGTATGCAGACACCTGCACTGAATAAGTACATAAGAACATAACATAAGAGTAGCCATACTGGGTCAGACCAATGGTCCATCTAGCCCAGTATCCTGTTTTCCAAACAGTGGTCAAGCCAGGTCACAAGTACCTGGCAGAAACCCAAATCATGGCAATACTCTATACTACAAATCCCAGGGGCGTAGCCAGACAACCAATTCTGGGTGGGCCTGGGCCCTAGATGGGTGGGCAGAAGAACCCCACCCCATCCCATAGGTGATTTGGTTTCTTCTCTCACCTGCATGCCATATGGTCTCTCAAATATCCCTCCTCTCCTGCACACCTTTTAAATTTCAGATTTTCAGTGAGGAGCAACTAATACACACTACTCATGTAGGCCCCACTTCCTTCCCACTGATGCAGCTTCCTGTTTCCGCATAGGCGGGAATACGTCAGAGGGAAGGCTGTGGGGCCGGTGTAAGCAGTATGTATCAGTCGCTGCTTCCTGCAGGCGAAGATCTGCTATTTATAAGGTATGCAGGAGGGACAGTTGTTGGGAGTTTTCAGCTTGGGAATCTCTGCCGGCCACATCATAGGTGTGCTGCTACTGGTGGGCCTGAGCTCAAAGTGGATGGGCCTGGGCCCACCCAAGCCCACCCTTGGCTACGCCACTGGTTGCATCCCATGTCTGTCTTAATAGCAGACTATGGACTTTTCCTCGCTGGCACCTCCATATTGTAAACCCCCTGGTGGCAGAGCAAGGTATTAAAATGATGGTACCAAATATGTCACAGTGTTTCCCCAAAATGACTCAACACCAACCAGGGAGTTTAACATTAAAAAGAAAATATTTTTTATTATTTGAATTATATTTAAATGTTAATGACATTTTACCAACTTGCAAATTTAACATATGTATTTCAATTACAGGTTTGCAACACAAATCAGTTTAGAAACATTGGGAGCATTTTCAGATAAGTATAAATATTAGGTACATAAATCATTTAAGCACATTCAATTTTACAAAACACTAGATCCTTTAAACTTTCTTTTCTCCTGTCTTTCAGATTTCCAGAGACCTTCAAGGATCCTAACATGTAAGTTTTCCTCTACTCTTTTTTTTTTTTTTCTTTTAGTTATCTCTCACTTATTGCTCAGGTTTCCTTTACTATTTTCCCTTATGTGCACTTTTTTAATAGTTTCAATCACTTAGCTGTTCTCTTTGTTTTCTCTCTGGCTCTCTTGAACGGTGGGCGCCTTTTCTTTCAGGTGATGATCTCCAGCATCAACATTCTTCCAGTCTTTTCCTAGTAACATGTTCTCACCAATCCAGCTCCCTCCCAACTGCCAGCCTGAGCTGTTTGTCACTCTCCTGAGAGTTCCATCAGCATGCGGAACACTCAGCACATGCACACAGACTACTCAGTTTCACTGCACTGCTGCTCATTGTCTCTACACCAGATCTAGAAAGAGCCAGGTAATCTTTTAGAATTTAACCCATAGGGTTACAATATCTTCCAGATTATCCCCACCTCTACCTCTAGACCACCCTGGCACTGCTCAGATAGTCACTTGCTTAATGTGCTCCAGACATTTTTTCACAAACCAACATACATACACCCCCTTGTGTCTGAACAGAGCTCAATCCTACGTACATAATTTGTATAACAAATTGTTCACATACACTGTAAAAGCTTCATAGCTAAAGATAGTATTTAAGCTAAATTGCCCATTCATAACATTGAAATTTTCATAGAGCATTGCATATCAAGTCTGCCAATTGTCTCAACGCAGTTGTCCAGAAGTAAACAGCAAATCTGTTATTCTTTTATCAACGTGCGCGCTTTAAATCTTAATCGTGCTCAACTTGAAGTCCTATTTTATAGCACTGTTCCACAATTTCATAAAGCTAAAAAAAAAAACCGCTGTACAAAATGTTTACTCCCCAGTGAAACAGTACAGTTTGCTCCAAAACAAGTAGTTGTAAAAAAACCCCCTTTAATCCTCAATGAATTGGCACAATTTACTCCCTTTGTAATGACGCTTCATTATTACAGGAGAGCTTCATTCAGTTCCTCTAAAATTGACCAAATCCCGAAACGTTCCTCAGTTGCTCTATGCGTGACTGCATTTCGTGGTACTTCTTCAGGAGCAACTACTTCCCATATAGTCAGCGGGGCTACCATCCAGTCAGAGTCCCGGTTCTCCACTCCTCGGGCTTCATCACAAGGGGGTATATGTATGTTGATTTGTTATAATAAAGACTATTTTGATATCTAAAAAAAATGTCTGGTGCACATTAAGCAAGTGATTTATATAGGAGTGCTCTGGTTTCTAATAATATATCCCCTTTCATTTAAATAGGCTGCCCAGATAGTGCCAGGATGCTTCAAGCTGATACTTTTTTCAAACTACTGAAACCCAACCTGTTCAAAAAGGCATACCATAATGATCCATCCTAAATACTAGACAACTAGACTCTACATGAACTAGACAAAACCGAAATCTCCACGCTAGACTGATAACCTACGTGCTACTAATGAAAGTTACGTAATACGCACTACCACTTTATTTCACATACCGGAAATGAACTTTCTATAGTTGATTATCTAACTTATATTCACTCTATTATTCAGGAACTTCAATGCAATACCACTGCGTATTCTACTTTACCATTTATGCACCTTAATGCAATACCACTTGTATTTCTCTATCTGGAAATGGCAATCACCATTATGGCATAATGTAAGCCACATTGAGCCTGCAAATTGGTGGGAAAATGTGGGATACAAATGCAACAAATAAATAAAATACTCAGCAGCACCACCCAGTTTAGGATTGCTGGATATCAGCGAATGATTGGCTCAGTGGCGTAGCCAAGGGTGGGCCTGGGTGGGCCCAGGCCCACCCACTTTGGGCTCAGGCACACCCAGTAGCAACACACCTATGATGTGGCTGGCAGGGATTCCCAAGCCCCACCAGCCGAAAACTCCCAACAACTGTCCCTCCTGCATACCTTGTAAATAGCAGATCTTCGCCTGCAGCGGAAACAGGAATTTGCATCAGTGGGAAGGCTGTGGGGCCAACATTAACAGTGTATATTAGTTGCTGCTTGCTGCTGGTGAAAATCTGCTATTTAAAAGGTATACGGGAGAGGGGGGAATGTTTGAGAGACCATATGGCATGCAGATGAGAGAAGGAGAGACCAAATCACATGTGGAATGGAGTGGGGTTCTTCTGCCCACCCATCTTGGGCCCAGGCCCACCCAAAATTGGGTGTCTGGCTACGCCCCTGGCTGGCTGAGCATGATTTAACTAAACAGCACCCCACAGTAACATTTCGAAACACCCAGGACGTCCTTCAGAAATATTCTTAAAGAGTAACAGGAGATAGCAATCACATCATGGGAAAAATTGCTAATCCTAAGAATTCACTTTGAAAGGAAAGTGCTTCCTTTTTTTTCTTCAATTCCCTTGCAAATGCCTGACAGAGTATCGGGGCAACGCCAACAATACATCTTTTCTGATTCTTTGCAATTACAGGAATTCTCGCAAGAGAAGAAGAGTTAGGATTCTTTTTCCTCAGTTTAGGTTTTACTTAAGGCAAGGTCAGCTTATTTGAGATAGTTTATAGTTGGTATATCTGTGTAAAAATACTCTGAGATTTCTTTTTTTATTGTTTTTTTTTCTTTGTAGTAATGATGGTCTCCCCAGTTAATATAGGCTAGATTTTCTCTGGTTTGTATTTTTGCTTTATATATTTTTTTTCTATATTCCTGGATTAATTCTTCTTTTGAAATGTTAATATTAAAAAAAAACATAAATAGAAGCTGAAAACTGTATCTCCATAGAGCCAATGAGTCCTACCTTTTGCTGCTATCATCATGTCTCCTTATCCACTTTGCTGATCCCATTAATGGCCTTGTTAGTGGAGTTTATCTGAGTCCCAGAGGAAAGGGTTAATCTGATTAACAGAAGAAACCAGGTGCTTCTTCCCTCTATGAAGTGTTGGGAAGCTAGAATTAAAAAGGCTCTCTATCTTTTGTGCTGACACTGTGAATACTGTATCACATTAACAGAATACCTGATTTTTAAGTGCTTCAGCATTTTACTGTGATAATAAGTAGATAGATAACACAGTATAGCATTAATATTTATATACCGGTATCAAATACATTAACAGGCATAATGGTAACATACTATGAAACATGTGACTTACGTCTTCATTTGCAGCGGCAATGATTCTTCATGCTTTTTTTCATCCACTAAAAAAAACTTTGCTTGGCTTGCAGTGTGAGTGTGTGTGTGTGTGTGTGGTCCTGGTTTAAAACTTACATCCCAAAGCTGTGTAGTATTTGTAGTCCATGATTCTGTCCATTGAAATCAGTGCAGCAGGTCCCGTAACCAGTGGTGTGCTGGAGCAGGCTCTCACAGGCTCGCAAGAGCCGGTTGTTAAGTTTTTAAGAATTTTGGGAGCTGGTTGTTAAAGTAGGGCCCTCCATGGCTACTTTAACAACTGGCTCCCAAAATGTGGGCTTGGGCCCCCTGCTGAATTATCTTTTACTTTGCTGGTGGGGATGCTGAGCCCTGCCAGCCAAGTAAATAGACTACTGCTGCTCCCCGCTCCTTGTTTCCAGCTCTGGGCAGCAGGCTGGGACTTCTCGAGCATGTGAGAGAAGTTCCAGCATGCTGCTCAGAGCAAGACGTTGGGAGTGGTGGCAGTCCATTTATTGGCTGCCAGCAAAAGTATGCCTACCGTGCCCACACGAAGGGAGGGAGGAGAGAGAGGCAAGTGTTCCTCCCCCTCCCACCCCCACCCAGCCACCCCTGGCCCTTCCAACTGCAGAACTGGCTACGTCCGGAGAAAGAGCCTGTTCTTAAAAATTTACCAGCACACCCCTGCCCGTAACGTACCAGGATGAGGTTGGCAGAAATCCAGGACTGGCCGTCCTGGAATGGGCAACTTGGCAGCTCTGAATGTGTCTTCAGATATTTGGTACCACTCCTCTGGAACAGGCTTTCACAGGAGCTCCAAGGGCAGCCCAGTTATCTTTGATTCTGCAAAAAGATGAAAGCAATGCAATATTATGATCCAAGTGTACAGACTACAGGAAATTCATGCAGCAGCAGTGCCTGCATTAAACCTTTGGGGTCCAATTAAAGATCAGTGTTTGCAGTTTTCACCAGTGACAGAAGGAGTTGTTGGGCAAACTAAATATTTGTGAGCCAGGCAGCATAAAGAGAGAGTTTGAAAAAGAAGGTTATCCTATTGGCCATGGTCATTGTAAGGAGTAGAGAATATTTTTGGGAGCAATGGTTCCGGACTATAAAGCCTGATACCAGGGGCGTAGCCAGATTTTGGTGGGAGGGGGGTCCAGAGCCGAGGTTGGGGGCACATTTTAGCCCCCCCCCCGATGCTGCTGACCCCCCCCAGCCATTATCGACCCCCCCGCCACTGCCGACCCTGCCGCCACCAACTTTGACAACCTCTGCTGACGACCCCAATCCCCGCCAGCTGAGGTCCTCTTCTTCCCATAAAGGCTTCGTTCTGATTCTGACGTCTTGCACGTGCACGACGTCAGAAACAGAACGAAGCCTTCGGGGGAAGAAGAGGACCTCTTTGGCTGGTGGGGATTGGGGTCCTCCACCAGCAAAGGTAGCCCACGGCGGGGGAGGGTTGGCGGCGGGAGGGGGGTCGAGAGGTTCGTCAGCAGGGGAGGGTCCAGAGCCAAATCTACGGGGGCCCAGGCCCCACGTAGCTACGCCACTGCCTGATACAGAGCTTGAATCCTTGTCTATTGGTCTTTGCCTCCTGGTTTAGGCTCACATCACAAGGGAATGCCCCTCAGCCTTAAGCCCTAGTGGTATAAGCCCACATAATATTAGTGTAGATACAGGCCTTGACATATTTTCACTGAATCTCAGAGCCAGCCCCAAAACTTAGGAACCGGCATCTGAAACCTCCACCCCACACCCAAAGCTGTTCACAGTGCAATTGAAGTGTGTGTGGTGGGACAGAATCCGCTCTGTGATCAGCAGCAGCTCCTTTAGAAACTAATTAACTAAGGGGTCCTTTTACAAAGGCGCGCTGAAAAATGGCCTGTGGTAGTGTAGGCGCGGGTTTTGGGTGCGTGCAGAATCATTTTTCAGCGCACCTGTAAAAAAGGCCTCTTTTGTTCCCCGAAAATGGACGTGCGGCAAAATCAAAATTGCCGCCCGTCCATTTTGGGTCTCAGACCTTACCGCCAGCCATAGACCTAGTGGTAAAGAATTTGGGCGGTAATGACCTATGTGCATCAGATGCCACTTGGCGCGCGTCCGCTACGCGTGTCAGAAAATAAAAAAATATTTCTCAGACGCGCATAATGGACACGCGCCAAAAATGAAATTATTGCAAGAGCCACGCAGTAAGTCCATTTTGGTGTATGTTGGGTGCGCATAGGCGCCTGTGCGGATAAGTAAAACGGGCCTTAAGGCTCTTTTCCCATTTTGTGACTGAATATTTAGTAACTCAGTCCCTTAAGGTACCACTGCGCATCACAGCCAAAAATATTGAAGTTTCTCTTCTGGAAGCCTGTTGTCAGCAGTGTGACATTACTCACCTGACAGGTGAAGGAAACAGATAACGGCTTCTGTTTCACATATCATCATCAAATGAAAGAAGCACAAAGGACCTTCAGAACTGGGTTGGCATAGAGATGTGTCTTTATTAAAGGACCCAACACGGCCCATGTTTCTGCAAAATGCCTGCATCAGGGGTCTATATAAACAAATGTTGAAATACACAGAAAGTTAATAAAAAGATGACATGCTGTGCTCCAAACTCCCTCTCTTTTGAATGTTGTTTCACATATCATTATGGCATGGGTCCCCCCCCCCCCCTCTTTCTCTCATACCTCCTCCACTTCCCAGCCTTCACCCAGTCTCAATCTCTCTCCCTCATATCCCTCATCTCCAATCTCTCTCTCTCTCTCATTTCCCCCCTCTCTAGCTTCACTTTGTGTCCTATCTGTCTGTCCTACCCTAATCCCTTATTTGTCCTGTCTGTCTGTCCTGAATTAGATTGTAAGCTCTCTTGAGCAGGGACTGTCTCTTCTTCATGTTCAATTGTGAAGCACTGTGTACGACTGGTAGTGCTATAGAAATGATTTGTAGTAGTAGTAGTATGTGTTCCCATTTGTCTTCTAATATGAAATTTGAGTAAGGTTCTGCATCACGTATGGCTTTACAAAGTTTGGAGATAGTTTTTGACTTGTTATTTAGTAGATGAACCCACTGGAAGTGGACTTTAGAGATGCAAATGAGTTGCCACTAAGCAAGGAGGCGAGATTGGGGGGGGGGGGGGGGTAAGAAAAGACCAGTTTGAATGTTCAGTAAGAGGTAACTTACACTGTTCAGAAAGGGAGTCAAAAGGGATGAAGGAACCAACTTCCATGAGTTGACTAAAAGACCATTATACCAGCAGTTGCAACTTGAACATGGAGCTAGGCCAAAGGGAGACTTCTATGGGCCATTGTTCCTTCAGATTAAGTTTCCTCAAGAGCTCTTTCAGTAACATTGAAGTGGATTTTAGAATAAGCAAGCCTGTAGGGAGAGGAAATTTATTCATGGTGGGAAGAAATTGGAGATGACAAGGGTTAATGATGGAGTGTTCATAAGTTAGCCATCTGGATCAATTAGGAGAAGAATCAAATCACTTGATAGCTTGAGAGGGTTGAAAGGTCATATGATAAGTTTTAAAGTCTGGGAAATTAATACTCCATTTGTTCTTAGGTAGTTTTGACTTTGTCAGGGCTATGTGAGGGGTTTTTGCCCTTCCAGAGAAATGTTGATAATATGCTATCCTTGCCCTTGGAGAGGGATTTTATCGCTGAGAGAATTTTGTTATAGGACAAATCTTTTTCTAATTCTGCATTTTGAGAAGGGGAGACTGTTGAGTGGGTTAGTTGAGATGTAAATTTGGAAAATTTGGTTTCGGAAAAGTCTGTTTGTGAGCTATATAAAGTTTGATACATTTTTGAGCAATGGCATTTTCAGCCAGTTGTTGGAGTCTGGGATGAGAGTAATTCTAGAGTTGTTCCTAGTTGTTTTTAGGAGTTGTGCTAGGAGATGACTTTGACGTATTGCTTTCTGCATAAAATTTGGATTTATACATTGAAATGGAATGAAAAGCTTCACATGAGATTTGAGAGTTATATTTATATTTTAGGGTCTGTAGTTTTAAAAATATAGTTGGGTCTTGAGAGGATATATATTCATTTTCTGAACACTTAATGTGTGATTCCAAATCTAGCATTTCTTTTTTAGTTTTTTTATAGATTCCTGCAGTGTAGTTAATTATTACACTTCTGATGGTCACTTTGTATGTGACCCACCAGGTGCTGGTAGAGTAATCTGCCATGGGATTGTGAGTAAATTATTCCTCTGTTTTAGCTCTTAGTAATGCAACAAATTGTTCATCCCCCAATAAGGATTTTTTTTTGTTATATTTGTACCCCGCACTTTCCCACTCATGGCAGGCTCAATGCAGCTTACATGGGGCAATGGAGGGTTAAGTGACTTGCCCAGAGTCACAAGGAGCTGCCTGTGCCTGAAGTGGGAATTGAACTCAATTCCTCAGTTCCCCAGGACCAAAGTCCACCACCCTAACCACTAGGTCACTCCTCCACTCCACTGGATTGAATCTCCAGTTTCTTTGCGGAGGAGGTACAGTTATACTATTGAAAGATATGGAGACAGCTGTGTGATCAGAAATGGTCTGGCAGAGAATATCAGAGTGAGTTACTAGAGGCTAAATTGTTTAGAGAGCAGCTCATTTGCATGCAATTTCCTTCATGCATGCCCATTCCCTTCCGGATCGGTAAGGGAAGGTCTTTTTACATTCAGTTTTGTGGCTGGTTGTGATGAGGTAGATGTCGCTCCCGTGGAGAAAGAAATAACTGTGATGGGCATCTTGGGGATGTGCGAGTTAAATAAATGGTTTTTGTGATCATTACTAATTATTAAGTGCTCCTTCAGTTGATGTATTGCTGAATCCTAATTGATTGACCCCTGAGGAAGGCTGATATAGCCGAAACACGGATCGTGTTGGGTCCTGATTAAAGGTTTTTTGGAGCATCTTACCCTTGTGTGTGGTGACTGATCTCCTGACATTGGGCCCTCTCCACCCTATTTCTGTTGTGTTTGATTGCTGTGGAGAGTGTGAACCCCACTTTGTCTCTCCATGGATGTCCTTCTCACAGAAACATCCACATTTTGGACATCAACTGCCGTCACTTCCCCTCCTTAAGAAGGAAATCGTATACAAATGAGCTAACAGCGAGCAGCTCATTTGCATGCAATTTCCTTCATGCATGCCCGTTCCTTTCCGGATCGGTAAGGGAAGGTCTTTTTACATTCAGTTAGTGGAACCAGTGCACTATGAATGCTGGCTCCTCCCACGACCAAATGGCTTGGATTTGGTCATTTCTGAGATGGGCGTCCTCGCTTTCCATTATCACCGAAAACCAGGGACGACCATCTCTAAGGTCGACCTAAATTTCATGATTTGGGCGTCCCCGACCGTATTATCGAAACAAAAGATGGACGTCAATCTTGTTTCGATAATACAAGTTGCCCCACCCCTTTACGGGGACGTCCTTAGAGATGGGCGCCCTTAGAGATGGGCACCCCGTTCGATTATTCCCCTCCACGTGGCTTAGTAAAAGGGCCCCTAAGTGTCTGAATTAGGAGATCTAACTTTTTTTCACCTAGAGAAGAGGAAAGAATCCAAGTATCTGTCCTACCATCCACTGAGGTCGTCTAGAATGTCTGGTTGAGTTCTGTAAAAATTTAGTAATATTATCCTTGGTTTATTGTGTAATCTTTATATTGTGGTTGAATTGTTTATTTTTTTCTTTTCTTTATTTTACCTCAATTTATGTTTTATTATTTCTAATAGTCACAATATTTAATTGTGATTTCTCATATATGAAAATGAAGATAAAATTAAAAAAAAAAAAAAAAAAGAAATTCTCTCTTTAAACCTTCCACTGCCAGCTCCAAGCTGGTGCTATTTTTTCCAGTAGTAAGAGCAGGGTTTGTTTGTGTGTTGTTCTTTGAGCATTGGGAAGGCATACCAAACAACACCATTAACATATATTTGACTACATTTAAATACAAATTTCAGCCATCTCTGCTGTGCACGTTGTTTCCTGCGCTAAAGTTCTCTGAGTATTCCGTGCAGATTTATATGCAAACTATTACTGAACTAACTAGCCTTACCGCCGGCAGTAGGTTTTGAGAATTGACCAGTTGGAGCATTATTTTGCCCCTAGACAGACCTTCTTGACCCCTTTTGTATAATTCTTTACAACTCTGTTAGGTTAGGAAAGAATACAAATAATATGTTGAAAAGACTCAAGTAAATTAAGACCTGTAAGGTGATGAATTATCTTAGTAGAGACTAAGGTTTGGGGTACTTTCTAAGCTTGAAATTAGCTTATACAGCTACAAATTGTGACTTGTGGATTTAAAGACATGCAACATCAAGTAAAGAAGAGATGCATTAACCACTCTGTATACTAAGCAGCAAAAATGTTTGCGGCATAGTACCCATTATTGGAAAGTTAGCTGCAAGATGCAAATGAGTTCTAATATTTAGTAGCTAAACTTCAAGTGAACTTTTGCATATTTTGCCACAGTTGGGAACTTTGCACAGTGTGTGCAATGGGGGCAGGAGTGATGTGGGCTGAGAATGCCGCTACCTTGCAAAGAGGTAAGCTTTTTTCTTCACACACTGTGCAAAGGTCCCAACTTTTGTGTAGTTGCTTCACAGTATAGTACATGGGCCTGAAAAATGACCATGTAAAATAGAGAAAACCTAGAAACTATTATTGTAGCAAGGGATAAAGCAAACACGATGTTGACAGAATTACAACTTTGATCTGTCAACTCTTTCTCCAGGTGATAGCTTCAGCGCCAAGTCAGAAGCAGCAGGCTCAGGTGATCCAAAGCTCTGCAAGGAAACTGAGAAAAGAAAGAGGATTGTTATTATGTTCTACTAATTTTACCCTGGAGCTTAACACTTCATAACAAAAGCATTATCATTCATATCCCAGCCTGCCACTCACTGACTACTCCAGTCCATTGTAAACAGGGACAAAGAGAACTGGGAGATCAATCAACCTAGAAAAAAAAAATGAAACAATTGTTTAATTTCATAGAATGGGGAGATAACAAAGCAGAAAAGGTATGAAGAAAAAAAGGAAAACATTCTATTCTACAATGTAATGCTGATACGTAAGGATAAGAGAGGAAGACCAATGGGGTATAGGGTTGTGCAAGCTACAGTTAGATGAATTTTATAAAGCTGCTTTTCTTTACTATGGTTTGGTCTTTAATAGGTTCTGCTCACTATTGCTGACAATTCTCTTGCAGTCATTAATCATTTTCTAATTTATAACATGAATAATTGATTTTACCTCTGTACCCACAACAATAAATCTCTCTATCACACAGGCATAAAAAAAATCATCATAATAAAACAGATCAGGATGTTCAGCCATTGATTAACTATGATGATGTCCAATTTCCTTTTAATTCATGTTTTCACCATAGCAGCAGAAGACTGATCCAGCAAGCAAAAGAAGAGGCCTTTTTGGGGGTCAAACTACTCATAAACATCTCCTAGTTGAAAATACAAGGATCAGAGAAATGTTCTAGATTGTTCTGTTGAAGCAAAAGTTTCTAAAATCTTTAATTTCATTGCATTACCTGTATGTGTCCAGGGCGGACTTATCACTAGGCAAAGTAATCAAGAGCCTATGAGCAGCAGCTCTGCTGTGTGAGTTACGTGCTTTACAGCGCCATAAATTATGACACCGCACCATCTGGTCAGGGTAGGGGGTGCAGGGGAAGGCAGTCAAGGGTATAAATCCACCGCTGTTTATGTCTGTGGAATCTAGTCAGCATCAATGTGGAGTACACATATAATTTAAGGAAATTTCTCTCTCTTTTCAATAATAAATCCCCCCCCCCCTCCCAAAGTGAGGGGCCTATTTACTAAATTGTGACATCACAATAATGAGTTATTTCACAACTTACATGCATTGGGAATTTTGCTGCTTAGCACACAAAACACATCAGACATAGCATGAATTAAAAGTAATAGGTTGTATTGCATGCAAATGCATTCAAAGCAGTTCATTACTATGGCAACCAAGAAGTGCAGCGTGCGGAAACGTTTTGTATGCCGCGCTACCAGGGAAAGATAGCTAATTCATTGCTACGCTAAGGTACGTGGTGATATTCCTAGACTACCATTTTAAAGGGACTGTAAGTTCCTGTTGTACTCCCCCCCCCCCCCCAAAAAAAAAACCCACACACTCTCTGGCAGGAATGCATTTGGAAGACTCCCACTCAGCTTAGAGGGAACAGTGCTTATTTTGGACACAGGGAATAGGAGTGAAAGGGATGGGGGGTGGGGGGGGGAACTGCTTCAATATTGTTTTTTGTTCAATTGCTAGAGACAGGCAGATTCCTTGGAGTCCTGCAGAGCTTGCTGGTACCTATGAAAATGTGATAGTGAAACTAGGGTTACCATATGGCTCCAGAAAAAGGAGGACGGATTAAGCCAGCCGGGATGGAAGTAAAACCCGGCTGGCTCAATCCGTCCTCCTTTTTCTGGAGCCATATGGTAACCCTAAGTGAAACAGCACCTCCACTGGCAGAACTGTGGGTAGAGGACTCCCACTCAGTTTAGAGGGAACAGTAGCCGCATCCCCTTGTTTCCCTCTGCCCAACCCAGCCACCATATGATCTTGCAATAAAGCTAGAATCCTGCACACAAGGAAAAGTAGAACTGTGAGTCAGCTGCTGCCATTTTGAAAGCTGGCACAGATGATGAATATTTTATTTTTTGCAGAATTTTTCCCTAAATAGTGGTGCAGCAGGAACTGGTGCATCATAATTTAGCAAACTTATCAAAAACACTTAAGGGTTAATTCTGTAAAGTAAGGGATAACATTTTACACAACAATACTAGAACAGACGGCTGTAAATTCTATATGCTATTCTGTATAAATATATGTGTCTTACGTAGTGCATATTTTACAAATGGGCATGCACATGAAGCAGACTGGATGAAGCGCACCTTGGCACATCAGCTTTATAGAATAAGTTATGCATCTATCACTGGTCAGCTCTATAGCTGGCAAAAGTGCTCACACCTTAAGCAGATACACGTGTATATACCCTGTTATATTAGTATTCTATGAAAGAAAGTAGGCGCTTTCATTCCTTTATAGAGTAGGCACCTCACTATTATAGAATTACCCTCTTGTTGCTGACGATGATTTACTAATATCTGCTTTTATGACAAGTACTATTTTGGACAAAAATAATGCGAGTGACTTGTGCCTTGAAGAACAGAACCATATAAGAAAGAGTCTTACTCCTAAAACAGAATTCTTGGCAACTTGGTAGGCTAAATCCTGTGGCCGGCCCTAGGCAAACATGCGCTAAACCCCTACCCTTTCTTATATCCTCCTGGCATAATCATGTTCATCATTCACTCCAGTGGCATAGCTAGGTGGGGTCACGGGGGCCTGGGCCACTTCATCCAGCACTGGTCTGTGGCGGCGCCACCGCATTGCCTGCCCTGCTCTCTATTCCCCTCACATTGGGCACGCTCCTTTTAGTGAAATTGAGCATGCTGGACATAAGGGGAAGAGAGAGAAAAGGGCAGGCAATGTGGCGGTGCCGGAGACCAGCGCTGGATGAAATCTTCAGCTGGCAGGGGTTAGGGACTCCCGCCAGTCAAGGTATGTGCGGCGGCGGTGCTTCAGCTGGCGGGGGTTGGGGACCCCTGCCAGCCAAGATGTACAGTGGCAGAGGGGGCGGCGGCAGCAACCAAAATGTGCCCCCCCCCCAACTTGGACTCTGGCCCCCTCCCACCTCGAGGTCTGGCTATACCCCTGATTCACCGTCTTCCCCCTTCCTCCCAATGATCCACTGCAGGCTCTAGGGGAGCATAGAAGAACATTCATATAACATAGATATATTACTTACAATGTTAACACAATACAAATGAGACTCCCTCTACTGACACACATGCGAACAGTCAACTAACATAGATATTATGCTAATGCTGTTCATATAATACAATGAAACATACTACTACTACTACTACTACTACTACTATTTGACATTTCTAAAGCGCTACTAGGGTTACGCAGCGCTGTACAATATCTTAAGAAGTAGCCAATGGAGCAAATGAAGTTGAGATATATAGACCAGGGGCGTAGCCAGATGGCCAATTTTGGGTGGGCCTGAGTCCAAGGTGGGCGGGCATAGAATTTGTTCCTCCCACGGGCCCCCTCCAGTTTGCTCCTCTCTCCACTCCTCCATGCCCACAAACCCCAAATATTAAATTCTTTAGCTGGTGAGGATCCTCAAACCCTGCCAACTGAAGATTTCCTCCTCCTCCTCCTCCTCCTCCTCCTCCTCAAGCAGCCAGCACTCTTCCAAACAGCAGCCAGCAGCACTTGCCTCAAAATGATGCTGTTGCCGGCAGGCTGTGCACGCTCATTGCTTTTGCATGTACAAAAACTGAGCATATGCAGAAGGGGCAGGCTCGGCGTCAGCTCAAGGCAAGTGCTGCTGGCTGACATTTGAAAGAGCGCTGGCTGGCCAAGGAGAGAAAATCCCCACCAGCTAGAGCAAGAGTGTCACAATTTTGGGTGGGCCTAAGTCCAAAGTAGGTGGGCCCAGGCCCACCCAGGCCCACCTGTGGCTACGCCACTGATATAGACAGGACAAGATGGGTAGTACAGACTCAGTCAATTGGGATAAATGGATGGCTAAACTGGAGGCAAATTATATGTACAGTTGAATAAGATATGAGGAACTGGTCTAAGTTACAGGGTGTGCAGCAAGCTGGGCCAGGATATTTGGTTGCCATATGTATTAAAAGCCTAGGAGAAAAGATAAGCTTTTGCCTAATTCCTGAATTGGAGGTTGTCTTGAGTTTACTGAGCCCCTCTAGGAATAAATTCCAGAGTGTAGGAGCTACTCCTGAAAAGACTCAGTTGTTGGTATCAGTGGCGTATCAAGGGGAGGCGGTGGGGCGGTCCGCCCCGGGTGCATGCAGCTGGGGGGGGGGGTGCCGCGCGCCTGTCTGCTCCGCTCGTTCCGTGCTCCCTCTGCCCCGGAACAGGTTACTTCCTGTTCCAGGGCAGAGGGAGCATGGAACGAGCGAAGCAGACAGGCGCGCGGCACCCCCCCAGCAGGTAAAAATGCACCCGGGGGGGTGGCCTTTCACCGGGGGGAGGTGGCCTTTCGCCGGGGGTGGGGGGGGGGGTCGTGCTGCACCCGGGGGGGGGGGGGGGGGTCCTTTCGCTGGGGGTGGGCGATCCACCCCAGGTGTCAGCTTCCCTAGGAACGCCACTGGTTGGCCCTGTAAGGTACCTGTGTAACCACTGCAGTTTTTGCAGAAAGGGAGATGTGGTCACGCTGTGACCAGATCTCTATCAGTCATGCTGCAGCATTCTGAATTAATAGGAACTAGTCCAAACTCTTTTTGGTTTAACCAACGTACAGGGCATTACACTAGTCCAGTCAAACTTAGTGCCCAGATAGGGTCTGATGCTGAATATCTAAGCCTAATTTACCCCCCTGTTTACAAAGCCACGCAGCAATGCCGACACAGCCCATTCAAAGATAATGAGCTGTGTCAACATTAGTCCACCGGCAGCCGCAAGCGCGGTTTTGTAAACAGAGGGGGTTAGCTAGCGATCGTCAGTGGTTAAAGAAATGCTGACCGCCACTGGCCGAGTATTGACGCTGTTAAGTTTAAGATAGTGTTAGGACATCCTGGTACCGATGTCAGAATGTCAGCATGCCACATCTACCCAGACAGAAGTATCACGTCCGCTCCTATGACCTCAATGGGAAAAACATGTGGCTGCATCAAGGTACTCCTTTACGTAAGCAAACTATTTGTAGGTATGACTGCTTGCAAGATGAATTTTCTTTTGAACCCAAATTTTTGGATAGAAAACACTACATCTAGAAAAATTTGCTGCCAGAAATAGTGCAAGACCAACACCATGCTGATCAGAATTTGCCAAACCATCATAAATATATTTTAATCATGTTTATGATGAATCAACGTGATCTATTTTCAGAGCTGTATTCTGTTATTCTAGATATATTTTATCTTTGATCATAATGAATGGGCAGTATTCCAGCAATCAATCAACTACAATGAACATAATCTACCTAGAGATCAATTTTTTCACAAAATAATTTTGTGAACAATTAATTTAACTTACTTCATGACTGGATTATGCAGTAACCGACTTCAAATTTATTTTGCAACTGGCATGCCTGCTGCCTATAATTCGCACTGGTGTGTGGCATGTTTGCATACTGCTTGTAAGCTCTCATTGTGCTCAGCAAGAGTCATCTGGGGCCACAGACTGTCCCTTTTGTGAGCTGTATTTCCAGCAGCCATAATTATTCTATCACTGGTTCTAACTTTAATATTTTTTCAAACCTACATACTTTGCATTTTGTTTCTCCTCACCCTGTTTAAAAATCTTCAGGCGCACTGTATAAATTCTTCTTGTATCTTCAGAGCTTCAGTAGTGAATTTATTTATTATCATAGTTCAAAAGTGTTCCCTTTGTATTTAAAAGATTTTTATTATTGACAGTGTCAAGCATTGACATTTACAATAGGGGATTTGATAAATATACTGAACAAAGGGGCTAAACGGCACCAATATAGCACCTCCCACCAAGGCAAAAACAATAAGGGGCTCAGCAGCCCCTACACATTACTTTCCACCCTCACAAAAATAACAAGAGGGGTTTGGTGGCCCCCAGTATAACACTCCCTACTCCCAACGGCGACAGTGGGACTTAGTGACCCCAATAAAACACCTTCCACCCCCACACAAAAAAAACAACACCCATATTCCTTTCCAGTCTTCATTTCCTCCTGTAAACTGTACCCATCAACTTCTTCCTTTCCCCTCACTCTTGTCTCCCATTTCTTCACCCACAATCTCCTGTCCCTCATCCTTCTGTCCACTTACCTCATCTTGTCCCCCACACTCCTTCTGCGGCAAACCCTATGCCACCTTGGAGCTGACGTAAGGGTTCTGCCAAGCAGGGGAGGAATAGGGAGACCGGTCATCACAGCCCTGATGGTCGAGTGGACCCCAGACCCCCCCCCAAAGACTTCCATCCCTTGTGGTCCAGTGGACCTCAGATCCCCCCCCAAATAAATAACACCTTGGTGGTCCAGTGGGACCCTGACCTCCCCCGGGCTAGTCCTGGTGGTCTCAACCCCCTCCTATCTTGGAAGAATGAGGAGGGACTAGGACTCCCTCCTCCTGCTGGGTGCCTCCTCAAAATGGTGGTGCCCTGCCCTGTGCATCCTGGGATGCACTGAACGGGGCTTAACTACCATATAAGGGACCCCCCAGTTAAGCCCCACCCAGTGCATCCCAGGATGCATCAGGTAGGAGGGGGCCACCACTTGACCACCAGGGTGTTATTTATTTTTGAGAAGAGGAGGTTGTCCCTACCCCACTCCATGCTCAACCTCTACCTCACTCCCCATAACTTCAATGAGGGTTGCAGTGCAGGCTTTAGTGGCTGCAGGCCAATTGAGAGCTAAGGGAAGTACAATAGACTGGGGATAACTGGAGAGCGGGAGACTTGCCCAGAGGTGGTTGTGACCCAGTTGGTGGGAGGAGGGTGCTAGTGTACAGCACGAGTGGCAGATGCTGGAAGACCTAAGCTGTGCTAGGGATAGACCCTCTAAGTGACCGTGGGGTGACCCCAGGCAGGTGGCTAGGCATTTCATAACAACAACATTAAAATATAATGGAGAAATCAATGGACATCTGTGACTGTATCATCCCAATGGTCCTTTTATTAGCCCTATTTTTGCCACTGTTGATTCCCAGCATACCATGACATCCACGAGGTCCTCTTCAGTTTTACAAGTCTTATTTTATTTACCCATGCAGTAATTTAATTGATTCTTAATGATTTCAGTTTGGAAGGCAATTTTTCAAAGTGATTTACACAGGATCAGGGGGCACCCCAGCAAGGGGTTACTTGTACTCTAGAATGGCAGCATACCTGGAGTTGTTCATCACATGATGATATAGAGCCAGATATGCATCAGGAAACAGGAAGTCATTGACTACAATCAGGTATAAAACAGGAACTAGGACAGCAGTGAAGAGGCCTGAAGTGAGAATAAAGATCAAACAGACTGCATGTCCAAAGGGCTAATTCCATTTCCAGCACAGGTGTGTCTTCCTGGCCTTTCTTATATTCAACCCTTAATCAATGCACACTCAATGGAATTTTCCAGAGGCGTGTCTACATTTCTGCTGCCTAGAAGATAACTATATTCTGGCTTCTGCCCTCTTTGTGCAGCTCCCTACCCCAGCACACAAACACAAAATGTTTTACCTGAGGTATTTGCTAGAGGATTACAGGATTCAAGGTAGCATGGTTTTATTAGAGGTAGGTCAGGGATTGCTGACTTTCATTCATCCTCCTTGACTTAAGTATAAAACATTGTCCTAACACAGCATCAGCCTCAGCCACTAGTTCAAACCTCATTCCTCAAACTGTAGTGGTGCCAGCTGGAAAGGAATAGGTCCTGTAGTCCTTGGATCTGTGGTTCCTCAAGGAGTGCCAGCTTCTTTCTGAGGAGACACGGAGCACACAATTCAAGGGAGGCAGCACTGCTCTGTGTAGGTCTACCACCTAAGGCTGGGAGGCCATTGGCCCTGGGATCATTCACTTGACGAATCTGCAAACTCAAAGTACAATCTAGGAAAGCCTA
The DNA here is from genome assembly GCF_901765095.1 of Microcaecilia unicolor. Classification (NCBI taxonomy): domain Eukaryota; kingdom Metazoa; phylum Chordata; class Amphibia; order Gymnophiona; family Siphonopidae; genus Microcaecilia; species Microcaecilia unicolor. The sequence goes on from NC_044035.1 coordinate 54,497,891, forward strand.
ACAAAATACCTGGCTTCAGTCACACACCAACAAAATTTACTGAGAGTATTTAAATGGGTAGAAATCTACAAAAAAGCAACATAAATAAAAGCATAAAGCAAATTCCTAGCATTATCGTATATACTCAAATATATGCCCATCCGAATATAAGCCGAGGCACACCTACCCCCCCCCCCCCCCTTAAAAAGGGGGAATGGTTGGCTTGAATAATAGCTGAGAATAGAAATTTGGGAGATTGGCTCATCACAATCTACAAAGACTACCAATACTAGACATTCTTGTCATAAGGTTTTAAAAAAAAATGTTTTAATTTTGCAATTTAGAATGTAAGGACATTACAATGGTAATAAACACCAACTTCCAAAATTACCAGTACTCAAAGAAATAAAGAGCAAAGAAGGCACATCAACTTAAACTCTTTTAATGCCTGTAGCCTCTAACACCGAAAATATCTAGATCTGATCTGACTCTATTGTTTCGGCTAATGTATTTTATGTTCCAAGAGGGACTTGAGTTGCCAAAAGTTTTAATAACTTCACAATGTCACTTTTAGTCATCAATACATGTTTATATCTTTCCTTATTTATCTCTGGACCAGCAAAGATCCTATTAAAAAGAAATTAAATCAGAAAGATTGAAAAAAAGTTTGAAAATCACTCAAAAACAGTTTTAATTTGTTAGCTTAATCAATTTGCTCTAAAAAAAATGTTGAACAATTTTGCACTGTTAAAACTAAATTTTTAAAAGATGGCTTTAGTAAATGAAATCTCTAAAAAGACCCCATGCAAATTGTCTCCTCAACATTTGAGTTGTTCAGACACAATCACCTACATAAGTTCTGTTAAGCTGCAAATAGTTAAACCAAAGCTTCTTTAAAATAAATGCTCACTGTTAAAATTATGAATAATTACCCAGAAACATTAGTACCTGTTGTCTGGTTTACTAAATTAATTTTTGATAAATCTCGGTGAAGAATCAATTTACAAAGAACATCCAGGCAATGGCATTTATCTGCGGTGATGATTTCAGATAAGTTGTAAGGCATTCTGCTGGTACACTGTGCTGTAATACTACATGATATAAACTACAAGGACAATACATTTGTGGTTTTGCAGGGAATGGCAGCACGGCAGTATTCTCTCCAGTCCCCACCCCCTGCCCCACGATGACAGGCATAGCAGTCTTTCTCTCTTCCCCTCCCCTCCCGCCCCCCACAGTGACTAAGATTCTTCTTACTGGTTCACCTGCACACTGCATCTGAAGCTACCGCTAACACAGAAATTGTAAGCTGGGTCAGTGAGGAGCCTTGAGTATATGCACATGCTCAAGGCCCGTCTGATCCTGTATATGCACATGCTCAAGGCTCCACACCGGACCAGCTTGCAGTTTCTGTGACAGCACTAGCTTCAGAGGCAGCGTGCAGATGTACTGGTAACTTTGGCCGTTTTCAAGTCCAAACTTTAAGCCCACCTCTTTACCACTGCTTTTGACTCCTAACCCTCACTTGCCCTGTCCTTTTATCCTCAACTGTTTATTCCCTTACCCTTAATTGTTCCGTCTGTCTGCCTGTCTTATCTAGATTGTAAGCTCTTTGAGCAGGGACTGTCTTTTTGTGTATGGTGTACAGCGCTGTGTATGCCTTGTAGTGCTATAGAAATGATAAGTAGTAGTAGTAGTACTACTACTCAACATTTCTAAAGCACTACCAGACTTACGCAGCGCTGTACAGTCAAACATGAAGAGAAAGACAGTCCCTGCTCAAAAGAGCTTACAATCTAAAGGACATAACAACAGAGACAATCAAATTAGGACAGCATAGTACATATGATTACACAATAGTTCATAGGGACAGACTAATAGATCTAAACAGATCTGGGTCGAAGGGGAGCCCATCTTTTAATGTGTAAGGCCTGCTTGATAGGAAAGCGGGTGATAATGTGTTCTTGGAAGGGAGACTCAGGGCCTGAATACTAGTAGTCATTGCTGGGGGAGGGAGGAAGACCAGAAATGGTGTGCTGACTCGACTATAAACCGAGATCCCAATTTTTGGGCTTTTTTTTAAGCCCCAAAATTTCAGCTTATAGTCAATATATGGTGGTTTCTTTACAGTATCTTTCTTATCACCATTAATAAAGCATCTAATACAATATAACTGAAGTACCTGCTTGATCTGATGTGTACTTCTGGAACTAAAGAAACCTAATCAAACTTAACCCCTGATCTCTAGGAGAAGAGCATAATGACCATACATCCTTTTTGAAGCTAGGCCTACAAGGTGGGTGGAGATTGATACAAGCAGAACTATAATTAACACCTGAAGTCATGTGGATGGTAACTCTATAAAGAATGTGCTAAAGGTTATGCACTGATTATATGCAGAAATCATTAGACTAATGGCATATACACATGTATGTGTGCACATTCGCATGTTAATGACAATACACAATGTGTATTTGACAGGTAGACATATACATAGGCAGAGTCTGGCAGGACTCATACTTATTACGTATGCATATGCATCCAGCTTCTCCTACATAAGCGTGCAACTATGGAATGCCCTGCCAACTGCCATCAAAACAATACATGACCTAACAAACTTCCGAAAGTTATTAAAAACCAACTTGTTCGAAAAGGCTTACCACAACGATCCATCCTAAATACCAGACAATGAAACCCATACCAGAACGGGACAAAACTGAACTCTCGACACTAGATTGCTTAAGTGTACTTTGGCACTAATGAACTTTATCGTTATACCACTCTACTTCTCATGCCAGAAATGAACTCGCTACACTTGATTGCTTAATCTACTCTGTCACTTAAGAGCCATTTTGTATTTCTCAATTCGGAAATGGCAATCGCCATTACGGCATTATGTAAGCCACATTGAGCCTGCAAATAGGTGGAAAAATGTGGGATACAAATGCAACAAATAAATATACTATGATACTTATGTATTACCAGAACTTAGGCACACCCACTTGTGCCAGCTCTTCATTGTTAAGTTAGTATTCTATAAAGGAAAATAGGAATCTGTGTTTCTTTATAGTGTAACCTGGGTTTTAGTTGTTTGGTAGGTAGCTGCCTAGTGTACCTGGAATCTAAGTAATCTCTATACATAAACAAAAGTATCATACAACTTAGTAAGTGTAAGTGTGTGCAGCTATACAGCAGGACATGTTTATCCACTCCTACTCTAGCTGAGATAACATTTAACCATTTCTCTGACCTCATGTGCAACTTTCTTTAAATCAATCACCTTACTTTCTAACTGGAAAACAGCCAAACACAATCTCAAAGTGTTGTGCAAAAAATAAATAAAGGGTTGTGATGTTGTTTTAGAATTACTTGAGGTATAGAAATGTTTGCTGTTTTTAGATCTTTAACCCTACAACAATCATGCTCAAGTTGAGTGGTTCCTGATGAAGCCCTGAGGTGGGTGAAACGATCTGGGCCCCACTGAATAAGATTGAAAGTCACCAGTTGGAGTATGGGGTATCAAGCCAGCCAAGAGAAAGCTAAGTTTCTTTACTTAAGCCATACTGTAGCTTGGAAAGTTTATTGTACTCAGTAATGTTTTGAGCAATTAGTTCTATTTTGAAAATCTGCGGGAAAATATACCCTATGAAAGAGATAAAGATCATAGGCACATAAATCTTGCATAGATATCAGTGCTCTGTTGGTCAGACCTTGGCAGTGACCTTGGTTTCTGAGGGTATTTCCCATTTGTTTATCATTACTGATATTTAATTTTTGCACAACCCTTTGAGATTGTGTTTGGCTGTTTTCCAGTCCTTATAGTATTAGATTACCTAAGCAGGATTTACAGCTCATACTGTTGATTGAATTATTGTCTAGATGATTTGCTACCATTTTCGCATAAAGCTTGACATTTACATTCAAGAGGGAGATAGGTCTGTAAGAGATGGTAAGCTGTGGGTCCCATCCCAGTTTGAAAATATGGAGAATCACCGCCCCCTCAGAGTCTGTGGAAAATATCCTGAGAGCCTCATTATATACTGCCAAGAGGGAAAAGTGCAGGACTCAAAATCTTGAAGAATTCTGATGGCAGCCCATCTGGACCTGGAGCTTTTTTCATTGAAAATGTTTTGATGGCATATTGCACCTCTCCCAAGTGAAAGGGTGCATTTAAGGCTTCCAGGTCCTCCACCGTCACTCGTGAAAAGGGGAGATTATCCAAAAAATGAAAATCTAAAGGTCCCGGAGCAGAGGAAGCCATGTACAAGGTACTAATTCTAAAAAGGCTTGGTAATTCCAGGATGGTCTTTCAAAAGTGTTCCTGCTGGATCACGCAAAAAAATGCTGTCCTGTGATCGTGCGGACCAAGTGGGCCAAACAGGTACCCATACAGTTCCCATAACAGAAAAAAACGGTGGTGGCTATAACAAAGACTATTTAAAGTGTGCTGATGTATCAAGCTATTAAAAAAGGTTTTATAGGGGTATTTTCCTGCTATTTCACCTTTGCTGGTCTGCGGCCTATCCAAGCCTCAACCAACTAATATGGATTCTACAGCCTGTGCCCTGAATACATCTGAAACCATTAGAAACCAACTTTCTACAAAGGAAAATTACTGCTTGGCATACCCATGATGAATTCATCCAAGGATACATTGTTTACTGCTAACTAGCCTCCAGTTATCTCCTGGGAAGAGTGGAGGAACATACCTCACATAAGACAAATGTTTCTGGTAGTATATGTGAATCAAGAGGGAGGTTGCTACCATCAGCCTCATGACTGATAAGACTTTCTTTGCTGCTATCACAAGGCCTTGCATTGCCCACCATGGATTCTGCTAGACAGAAGTACATAGTTTGTGATTGGTCCATAGGTATCACCTGACCCAGAAAGATGCCAATGTTGGACTGAAGAGGAAGAAGAGAGGGGAGAAGAAGAGAAGACGTGTTGGTGGATAGATTGCTCTGAGAGGTGCTAGAGAGAGACTGATTTTCTAAACACTCCAGTGAACTGAATTCCTTGTGATTAAGCTGACAAATCAGTTCCACTGCAGCACTAAGGGCTTACCCGAAAGACTGTGTAATCAGTATACAGAGTAAAGACCTTGGATTTTATTCTTGGACTGAAATAGACTCGCAGAGAATTTCTGGAGTCTCAATGGAGGAATCCGATTCTTCACCCCAATGGAAGTCTTCAAAATATGGACTGCAGGGTAAGAAGAATCAGGATTTATTACCTATAGTTCATAGTATAGTTAGTCCATGATTTTTTCTGTGAAAGACTGGTTTGTCTCAGGATTTGTGGTCTAGTAGAATAACCAGCTGCTAAGGGATAATTTGCACAAGATATTTTAGTTGTGTAATTTCTCATAATTTCCATAGGATATTAGTGGTGTGATTGGTTGTATAACCTCTCATACATATAGTTTTATTTAGCTAATTATATATATAGATTATATATAATTAGATATATAATATATTGGTGATAATCTTTATTTTTGTAGTGCACAAGTATATTTTTGTAACTGGCTTTGCATTTGCCATATTGTTATTTTTATATCTATAATAAATAATATATTCCCATTTGTGGTATTTTTCCTTTCATTGGTAGTCAGTCTGACAGAAACCTAAGGCCAAATAAGAGGTACACTCATTCGCTAGAAACGTGTCCAGAGTAATTGCTATTTAGTAATTTTCTGCCAGTACTTTAGCCTACAGAATAGGGGCACATTCTGCTGTTCAAATAATAGGGACGTCTCCATGCTGGCTGACGTTTTCTCTTCTTTCCACCTTTGCAAATACATGAAATGAATCTGGACTGGGCTTCCAAGTTGGTATTTTTCAATAACATCCATGCCTGATTTAGTGTCCTAACCTTTGCAGCCAATCCTTTTAGTTTCTTTTTTTTTACCATTTTCCTCATTTTTTTATAGTCGCTCTTTTGAAACTTAAATGCAGCTACAGTAGATTTCCTTGCGGGTTCATGCCAGATAGTAGCTCAAACTTGATCATGTTATGATCACTGTTTCCCAGGGGACCCAACATCGCCACCTCTTGCACTATGACTTGCACGCCACCAATGACCAGATCCAAAATGGTTCTCCCTCTCGTTGGTTCCTGGACCTGCTGCCCCAACAAGCAGTCATTTATTACATCTGGAAATTTTATCTCACTGGCATTCCCTAATGTAGCATTTATCCAGTCAATATCAGGGTAATTGAAATCACCCATTATTATTGTAGCATTGCCCAATTTGCTAGCTTTCTTAATCTCTGTAAACATTTCTTCATCTGTCTGTTCATTCTGTCCCATACAGCCCTACAAGAATATTCCTTCTCTTCACACATGGAATTTCTATCTGTCATGAAACCCGGAATGGTGAGCCCTTGGGCTGCAGCCAGGCATCAGCAGACAACTCCTCTGGGAAGGCACAGAGCAGAGGCAACCAGGCAACCAGGCAATACCGGAAGACTGGAGGGTAGCCAATGTTACTCCGATTTTTAAGAAAGGTTCCAGAGGAGATCCGGGAAATTATAGACCGGTGAGTCTGACGTCGGTGCCGGGCAAGATGGTGGAGGCTATTATTAAGAATAAAATTGCAGAGCATATACAAAAACATGGACTGATGAGACAAAGTCAGCACGGATTTAGTGAAGGGAAGTCTTGCCTCACCAATCTAATGCATTTTTTTGAGGGGGTAAGCAAACATGTGGACAATGGGGAGCCGGTTGATATTGTATATCTGGATTTTCAGAAGGCGTTTGACAAAGTGCCGCACGAAAGACTCCTGAAGAAATTGCAGAGTCATGGAATCGGAGGTAGGGTATTATTATGGATTAAGAACTGGTTGAAAGATAGGAAGCAGAGAGTAGGATTGCGTGGCCAGTATTCTCAGTGGAGGAGGGTAGTTAGTGGGGTCCCGCAGGGGTCTGTGCTGGGTCCGTTGCTTTTTAATGTATTTATAAATGACCTAGAGATGGGAATAACTAGTGAGGTAATTAAATTCGCCGATGACACAAAATTATTCAGGGTCGTCAAGTCGCAGGAGGAATGTGAACGATTACAGGAGGACCTTGCGAGACTGGGAGAATGGGCGTGCAAGTGGCAGATGAAGTTCAATGTTGACAAGTGCAAAGTGATGCATGTGGGTAAGAGGAACCCGAATTATAGCTACGTCTTGCAAGGTTCCGCGTTAGGAGTTACGGATCAAGAAAGGGATCTGGGTGTCGTCGTCGATGATACGCTGAAACCTTCTGCTCAGTGTGCTGCTGCGGCTAGGAAAGCGAATAGAATGTTGGGTGTTATTAAGAAGGGTATGGAGTCCAGGTGTGCGGATGTTATAATGCCGTTGTATCGCTCCATGGTGCGACCGCACCTGGAGTATTGTGTTCAGTACTGGTCTCCGTATCTCAAAAAAGATATAGTAGAATTGGAAAAGGTACAGCGAAGGGCGACGAAAATGATAGTGGGGATGGGACTACTTTCCTATGAAAAGAGGCTGAGAAGGCTAGGGCTTTTCAGCTTGGAGAAGAGACGGCTGAGGGGAGATATGATAGAAGTGTATAAAATAATGAGTGGAATGGATCGGGTGGATGTGAAGCGACTGTTCACGCTATCCAAAAATACTAGGACTAGAGGGCATGAGTTGAAGCTACAGTGTGGTAAATTTAAAACGAATCGGAGAAAATTTTTCTTCACCCAACGTGTAATTAGACTCTGGAATTCATTGCCGGAGAACGTGGTACGGGCGGTTAGCTTGACGGAGTTTAAAAAGGGGTTAGATAGATTCCTAAAGGACAAGTCCATAGACCGCTATTAAATGGACTGGAAAAATTCCTCATTTTTAGGTATAACTTGTCTGGAATGTTTTTACGTTTGGGGAGCGTGCCAGGTGCCCTTGACCTGGATTGGCCACTGTCGGTGACAGGATGCTGGGCTAGATGGACCTTTGGTCTTTCCCAGTATGGCACTACTTATGTACTTATGTACACTGAATACAAACAGGATACCAGACATGGCAAATAGACAGCGCACACTCAAGACAAGCAACAAGCACCACCAGAAAAGGGAGATAGACCACTCAGATGGGCCGATCCGGAACCCACTCATACAGAGTCCAAGCATACGAGCCCCACTGCCAAACTGGAACCAAATCATACCAGAGGGAAGGGAAAAGAAACAGAACAGAATCTCTTGAGCAAGTACTACTCAAGCAGTGCACACGCATTGCACTGAACAGAGCCACAAACAAGGGGTCAAAAGACCCTACCCACAGACGCAAAGAAACTGAAGGGGAAAAGACAACCCCACTTAGACTCACATAGTGCAAACCACAAGTAAAAAATTTAAAAAAACATACAAGAAGGCAGCACCAGACTGGGCTTTGAACCCTAGCTATAAATGAATAGTCCTAACCAAGTCAAACAGACATCACATAGATAGGTAGCACAGGGCTGGGCTAGTAGTCCCAGCTAAACAGAAGAACCACCCACTCAAGCACAAACAGAACCAAACAGGGAACACACTCAGGGCTGTGCTAGATCCACAACTATAAACGAATAATCCTAACCAAGTCAAACAGAAATCACACAGAGAGGTAGCTCAAGGCTGAGCTAGTAGTCACAGCAAACAGAAAAACCACCCACTCAAACAGAATCAAACAGAGAGGATGCACAGGAAAAACTCAAGACAAAGCCACAGAGAGGAACAATCAAGGCAATGCCATACAGAACTCAAGGATAAGGGAAGTCACTCATGAGGGAACACTCTAAGCTCTACCATAAAGCACTCAGGGAAAAGGGAAGCCATTCAAAGGAATACTCAAGGGTGTGCCATTTGGCACTCAAGGAAAAAGGGAATCCACTCATAGGAATACACTAGGCTGTGCCACACAGCACTCAAGGGAAAAGGGAAGCCACTCATAAAAATACACAAGGCTGGCCACGCAGCACTCAAGGGTAAAGGGGAGCCAACTATAGGAATACACTCTAAGCTGTACCATACAGCACTCATGGAAAAGGGAAGCCACTCATAGGAATATACAAGGCTGGTCACACAGCACTCAAGGGTAAAGGGGAGCCAACTATAGGAATATACTCTAGGCTGTACCATACAGCACCCAGGGAAAAGGGAAGCCACTCATAGGAATATACTAGGCTGTGCCACATAGCACTCAGGGAAAAAGGAAGCCACTCATAGGAATACACTAGGCTGTGCCACACAGCATTCAAGGGAAAGGGGAAGCCACTCATAGAAATACACTAGGCTGTGCCACACAGCACTCAAGGGGAAAAGGGAAGCCACTTATAGGAATACACAAGGCTGTGCCACAGAGTCAAATGACAGACACTAGAGACAAAGGTAAAAGTAAGCAAACAGGGAAAGCTGCTTTTACATACACAAATCAGATAAGGAGGAATGCTCACAAGAATCAGGAGACATACACAGCAGACAAAGGGTTAAAGCAGGCTAAAGGGAATTGCTGCTTCTAAAACATATCAGAGAGAAGCAGGGTTTACACTGCAGTCAAAGGTATAAAGCAAACAAAGGGAAAAACAAACAATGTTCTTACCAGAACTGAGTCAGCTAGGAAGGGAAAGGAAAGACAGGCAGAGACAAAGCACACCCAGCTGCATGGAAGCAAGGTAATTAAAGAAAGCAGCTAGGCTAGGAAAGCAAAGTAATCAAGGAAAGCAGCTGGGCTGGCAACAACCGGCTCTCTGAACAGGGAAAAGTAACAAGGGAAACCACATAAGGAAACAGAACAGGCTTTTGCTGGAGCGCCTAGATAACAAGGAAGGAATCTATTCAGACTCAAACTAGAACCACATACACCTTATCTCTTGTTTGTTCTGTCTGTCTGTCCTAATTAGATTGTAAGCTCTGTCGAGCAGGGACTGTCTCTTCATGTTCAAGTGTACAGCGCTGCGTACATCTAGTAGCGCTTTAGAAATGATAAGTAGTAGTAGTAGTAAGTAGTAAAACAGAACAGGGCTTTGCTTGGAAGCAGATTTAACAGACTAGTAATCCATACAGGTTTAAAGGAGAACAACACACACAGAGAAACAGACGAGGGCTTTGCTTGACAGCAAACCTAACAGGGAAATAATCCATATAGATTCAAACCAAAACCACTCACACAGGGCTCAGGGCTGTGCCCAAGACACAGCATAACAAGACCAGTTCCCTCAGAATCACACAACAGTGCAACATGAAAAAGGAAAATAGACCTGTTGCAAAGGCAACGCAGGAAAGCTCCCCGGGTCCTTATAAAGGAGTAGGCTGATGATGTCACAAGTAGGAAATGGAGCAGAAGCAGGGAGACCAAAGCGAGGTTTGGCTTCAGGGACACCAAAGCGAGGCTTGGCTAACAGGAAGAACAACAGGAAAAAAGGCACACTGGAGAGGTCACAGAGCTAGATACAGAGAAACAGTAGGTCTGGACATAAGGGCATGGCCACAACCGTGACACTATCCATAATGATTCCACGCTGCTATCTGTGTCATGTAGAATGTTTATTTTATTTGACTCAATTCCCTCTTTAACATATAGTACAACCCTCCCTCCAATTTGATCCTCTCTATCATTGTGATACAAATTGTACCCTGTTAACACAGTGTCCCATTGATTGTCCTCTTTCCACTAAGTCTCTGAGATGCCTATTATATCTACCTCATCATTTAGTGCTATATATTCTAACTCTCCCATCTTATTTTTTAGGCTTCTAGCATTTCTATATAGGCACTTCAAATTGTGCTTTTTGCTTTGATCTACAAGCTGCTTAGAAGTTGAAGGGAATAATGTGCATCCTTTATCCTGCTCTTTCATTAAGCACACCTGGCTTACTTTCAGCATTGTTGAAACCTCTCTACTGGGATTCCCTAAATGTCCTTTTCAATAGTATCCCCCCCCCAATTCTAGTTTAGAAGCTGCTCTATATCCTTTTTAAAAGTTAGCGCCAACAGCCTGGTTCTATCCTAGTTAAGGTGGAGCCCATCCTTTCAGAACAGTCTTCCCCCTTTCCTAGAATGTCGCCCAGTTCCTATCAAATCTAAATCCCTCATCGCTGCACCATCGAAGAGAACCTGTGCAAAAAAAAAAAAAAAAAGAATACATAATGAAGGTAAATTTGCATCAGTATCAAATTGACAAACTCTTGACTCCGTGAATAATAGGGTTAGCGTACTCAACTTGGGTGCCAGCATTTACATCGGGCTTCAGGAGGTATTAGTCTGGTGCCCAAAGTTAGGATGCGAGCATCGGCGCTAGGTATGATTCTATAAATGGCACTCGCCTTTTATAGATGATACATGCTTACTCACAAATTCTATATAGACTGACTTGAGTACCATGTGCAAATCTGGATGCATTCTGATTTGTGCGCACAACTCAATTGGTTAACAAGCCAATCAGTGCCGATAATTGGATGATAAGCAATTATTGGCACTAAATGGCTAACCAGCTTATAATCGAACGAGAAAAACGCCCAAGTTCCGACCTAAATCGGGAGATGGGCGTTTATCTCACAAAAACGAATAACGCGGTATAATCAAAAGCCGAATTTGGGACGCTTTCAACTGCACTCCGTCGCGGATGCGGACAAAGTGGACGGGGGCGTGTCGAAGGCGTGTCAAAGGCGGAACTGGGGCGTGGTTATCACCCGAACAGAGATGGGCGCCCTTCGCCGATAATGGATGCGTTTGTAGCTAGAATTTAGGGCACTTTTCCTGGACCCTGTTTTTTCACGAATAAGGCCCCAAAAAGTGCCCTAAATGACCAGATTACCCCCAGAGGGAATCAGGGATGACCTCCCCTGACTCCCCCAGTGGTCACTAACCCCCTCCCACCACAAAAAAATGATGTTTCACAACTTTTTATTTTCACCCTCAAATGTCATACCCTCCTCCCAGGCAGCAGTATGCAGGTCCCTGGAGCAGTTGTTAGGGGGTGCAGTGGACGTCAGGCAGGTGGACCCAGGCCCATCCCCCCTACCTGTTACAATTGTGCTGCTTAATGCTTATTAGTCGTCCAACCCCCCCAAACCCACTGTACCCACATGTAGGTGCCCCTCTTCACCCCTTAGGGCTATAGTAATGGTGTAGACTTGTGGGCAGTGGGTTTTGAGGGGGATTTGGGGGGCTCAACACACAATGGAAGGGTGCTATGCACCTGGGAGCTCTTTTACCTGTTTTTTTGTTTTTGTAAAAGTGCCCCCTAGGGTGCCCGGTTGGTGTCCTGGCATGTGAGGGGGACCAGTGCACTACGAATCCTGGCCCCTCCCACGAACAAATGCCTTGGATTTATTCGTTTTTGAGCTGGGCACTTTCCTTTTCCATTATCTCTGAAAAGCAAAAACGCCCAGCTCACACATTGGCGAATAAAACATGGGCGTCTATTTTTTATCGATAATACGGTTCGGTCCGCCCCTTCACGGACCCGTTCTCGGAGATTAACGCCCATGGAGATAGGCGTTTCTGTTCCATTATGCCCCTCTAAATGTATTCTATAAAGTAGTCTGCGTAAATCAGGGGCGTAGCCAGACTTCAGCAAGAGGGGGGTCCAGAGCCCGAGGTGAGGGGGCACATTTTAGCCCCCCCCCCCCGGTGCTGCCGACCCCCTCGCCACTTTTGCCCCCCCCCCCCCCCGGTGCAGCCGCCCCTCCCCTTTCGACTCCCCTTCCACCCGCCGCCAACCCGCCCCTGCCACCGTTCTCAGGTACCTTTGCTGCGGGGGTCCTGCCTGACATAGGAACGAGCAGGATGTCAGGACTCACAGAAACAGAAGAATCCTTTCAGATCAGCAAAGGTACCTGATGGCGGTGGGAGGGGGGGTCGAAAGGGTCGGCGGCGGGGGGTCCAAATCTGTGGGGGCCCATGCCCCCGTGACCCCACATAGCTACGCCCCTGGTGTAAATTCTACCATGCGGACCTCAAAAGGGGGCGTGGCTATGGGAGGAGCATGGGTGGGTCATGTGCGGTCCTATAATTTACACGCAGTGTTATAGAATAATCCGTTCCATGCCTGAAGTTAGGCGTGGGCATTTAGATCAGCTTTTCATTGGTGTAAATGACTGCACATACATTTTAGTCACTTGGACGGCACTATGCATATTTTGTAAACCACGCTTAACTTTAGGCATGGTTTATAGAATACATATAGGCGTGTTTTCCATCGTGCTGATTTTTTCAGCGCCAAATATAGAATTTGGCCCTTAACGATTATCTTTTCTAGCACCCACTTTTGAGCACCATTTATAGAATCTGCCCCTAAAAGGGCAATTCTGTAAACTGGGCACCAACATTTATATGCCCATTGTGCATATAAATGTTTAGAATGCTAGTACTTTCTCATATAAGTGCATACATACCCACATCAGTGCTAGCAGGGCTTCTAAGCTCATAAGTCACGTGCAAAAAAGGAATGTGAATGGCAGAACTACCCTGACTCATTTACTTTAGCAGATTATCAGAGTTGCTTAGAATCTTACCAAAGGCGACTTTACAATACATGCAAAGAAAGAATGCCATAATCAAGTAATAATGAAAGTAGGATCTGCCCCTAAGGAGTTCTTTGCTGTGTGAAGAAACTGTCTGTGCTTAAATCAATGACTATGTCTGCTGTTGGAGAAGTCTCAAGTCAAAAATTTGCTAATTTTTTGGTGATAAAGTGAAAATTATATTGGAGTCATTTGTTCGGATAGATATTCCCTTAAGACAGATTTCTCAGACTGAAGTCTCTTATAGTTAGAATGAATTTGATTCAGTGACTCCTGAACAAGTTGAGGCAGTAATAAGATGTTTAAATCTATCCATTAATGTATTAGATGTTTGTTCTCCTTTATTGATGAAAGGTTTGAAAAAGATATTATTTTTCTAATCTGGTAAAAAAAAAACCATTGTCTGAGGGATTGTATTTTCTTAAATCATTATCTGAGGGATTATATATATATATTTAACTGTGGTAAAACCTTTATTAATAAATGGAAAAAGCTTGATAAAACACATCCAGAAAATGATCATTCTATTTCCTCTGTTCTTTTTGTGGCTGAGAGTTTTGAAAAATCAGTGCTTAATCAGTTACCAGACTTTTTAGAAGAATATCATATTTTGCATGATTTATAGTTTGGTTTTCAAACTAAATTCTCTACTGAAACATTGTTAGTATCAGTTTGTAGCAGCTTCAGAGCTAGTTTTGATCAGGGAGTTAATTACTTCTTAATCTGTTTGGATATAACTGCAGCTTTTGACACAGTTCATCATGGTTTACTTCTGGACCATCTGTATTCATTAAGGATCAGATGTAAAGTTCTAGAATGATTCTTTTCCTTTTTATCTCATTGACATAGAGTATTTGTGTACAATTAGAGCAGGATTATTCCACCTGGACAAAGCTTGGATTTGGGAGTTCCGCAGGCTTCAGCACTTTCTCCTGTTCTGTTTAATCAAACCTATAAATGGCAAGTGACCGACTCACCTGCAAATGCGCAGTAGAGACTTCCCTCTCTGTCCCGCCCCCGCGTCAAGACGTGATGATGGGGGGAGGGGGGCGGGACAGAGAGGGAAACTGCGCGGAAGGGGAGGGAGGGAACCGCTGACGTCGCTACCGCTCCCCCCCAAGGTAGCCGCTACCGGCCCCCCCCCCCCCCCCAGAGTCACCACCGCCCCCCCTTCACCCGGCCCGGGCCCTCTCTTCGTTATTCAACTTACAGCAGCACCGAAACAGCAGCAAGCAGCTCAGCTTCAGCTCCCGTCGGCCTTCCTTCCCTGCCTGTGCCCCGCCCTCGCCGACGTGACGTCACACGAGGGCGAGGCACAGGCAGTGAAGGAAGACCAACGGGAGCTGCTGCTTGCTGCTGTTTTGGCGCTGCTGTAAGTTGAATAACGAAGAGAGGGACCGGGCTGGGTGAAGGGGGGGCGGGGGCGACTCTGGGGTGGGGGGGCGGTAGCGGCTACCTTGGGGGGGAGGGGACATGGGAGGTCTCAGAAGGAGGGGGGCCTTGGAGCTGGGAGGGCTGGACTGAAGGGGGCCTTCCAGCTGGCTGGGAAGAAGGCACCGGGGGGGGGGGGGGCAGGCAGGGGGCTTTGGAACTGGGAGGGAGGGCGGGCAGGGGGCCCCTTACAGTTGTGAGGGAACGGGGCCCTTACAGTTGTGAGGGAGAGCAGGGGGCCTTGGAACTGGGAGGGAGGGCAGGGGGCCTTGGGAGCTGGGGGGGAGGGCCTGGGGCCTTGGAACTGGGAGGGAGGGAGGGAGGGCGGGCAGGGGGCCTTGCAGCTGGGAAGGGGGGAGGACTGGAGCCTTGGAGCTGGGAGGGAGGGACAGAGGGGGCCTTGGAGCTGGCAGGGAAGGAGGATGGCAGGGGGCCTTGCAGCTGCAACGGGAGGGGGGCCTTGGGAAAAAAAAACATTCCAATACGCGCCCGTTTTAACGGGCTTAACGGCTAGTATATATATGGTATCTATTTGTCACCTGCTTATGGGAGTTTTGTACAGGTTTTATGCTGATAATGTTCAGGTCCCCTCCCCTATTCAAGGTTCATTATCAGATTCATTTGATTTTGTTTTTAAGTTTAATTTCTTGTATTGGTTTTCAATACAATACAATATAAGCAAGAGCTCACAACATAACAACAAGCAACATTTTACAAATCATGGCAATACTGGAGCTCACATTTAAGGAGTAACTATCCACATCTAGAATCACATTAAGAAAGAGAAAAAATGGCTACCACTTGTATCTTATTTTGATTTGTTTTTTTTAATTATGCCTCTCTGCTATCAATACCTGGATGAAAGCTATTAAGCTTAAATTAAATATGCCAAAGACTCAAATCCAGTTTCTATCAGGTCAAGCTAACATTTCATGTCCTTTGGAAGTTGTAGTAGGTGACATAAAGATCCCTATTTTACAGGAAGTATACTATTTAGGGGTAATTTTAGATTCATCTCTTTTTATCCACATCCTCAAGCAGTGGTGAAGAATATTTTTTTACAAGTTAAAAATGATCAGATGATTGAAGGATTTATTGTCATTAGAAAATTTTAGGACTGTGGTTCAAGCATTATTACCCTTTTTTGATTACTGTAATTCCCTATATTTGGGTTTATCAAACCATTTAATCAGATCTTTACAAATAGCACAGAATGCTGCAGCTTGACTGGTAACAGGAATATCAAGGTTTCAGCATATTATTACCCGGTTTTATGTGGATTAGATTCACTATCAGCTAAATGATGTTTCTCTACCATTAGTCACTACATTATGTATCTGTTGTTCACCTGAACCAATATGTTCAGCAGACAAATTATTATTAGATATCCTCCCTTTCTGGCATATCCAGTTAGAGAAATATCAATTAACTATGTTTTACATGGAAGGTTTCCATTTCTGGAATTCTCTTCCTTGTGAATTTTGTAGTGTCCAGTGTTACCAGAAATTTTGAAAGCTTCTTAAAGCGTTTTCTTCTCAGAAGCGTTTGATATGAGCACTGGTTTATAACTTGTTTTTTGTTTTTTTTATCTTTTTTATTGCTTACTTGAAATGTATTTTATATATATACTGCTTTATTTAGATTTTATTATGTGTGTTTAATTGTATAGTGCCTAAGACTTGGGATGGTGCAGTCTAGAAATGTTTAAAATAAATATTCTGCAAATACCGACTTAACTTAGAGAGTGGGTATTTGCAAGGGGGGGCATACACATGGGCAGGATATAGGCAGAGCCTTCTCTAATGCAGATAACTTACAGAATTATGCACATCTCTGCTCCATTTAGACACCCACATTTACACCAGCTCTATGACTGATAACTACAGGTGGATAAATGTTAGGTGCGAGGAAATCTGCCAGCAAGCGGAGAACTCAAACGCCCCACGGTAAAGACAATAGAGCACAGAAAGTGGGAGAGCAACCAAGGATACCAGAAACTGGATGATGTTCTTTGATTAAAAGTTTATTGAGTCTTCAAACCTTCAATAAACTTTTAATCAAAGAACATCCTCCAGCTTCTGGTATCCTTGGTCGCTCGCCCACTTTCTGTGCTCTATTTTAAATGTTAGGTGCACCAATGTTAGGTTTTGTTTGAGTTCTAGAACTAAATCTAGGTGCCTAGGCTCCATTACAGAATAAGCACCTACCATGTAGCTTGGGACACCTAAATGGATCTCCACATGTATATAGCATGCAAATGCTGCTATATACATGTGGAGATGCTTTTAAAATAGATGCAATGAGTGACTGCAAATATATATAAAAATATACAGAAACATTATCTATGTATTTTTATGTATTTGACCAACAGCTGAATATTTATCCCAGAATGCAATATAGTATTTGTGTCCTGATTCTTTAATTTAAAAACAATACTACAAGTACCAGTATCTATCAAGTAGATTTTCATAATTTATTTATTTATAAAATGTATATTCTGTAGAATCTACAATTCTAGGCGGATCACAAAAAAACCTACATAATATCAAATTAACATTACATTACCACATATCCAGAAATCACATAATACAAGGACAATCAATAACAAACTCCAAATAATATTCAATTATCTGATGCTCAGCTTCATACACTATCAGACCTGCCAAGTCTCCCATATTCAGTGGAAGACTCCTGCTTTGGCAGGTCATGTCTTGCACTCCCACCAAAGACAGAAATTCTCCCACTGAGCCACGGTCATGGTTGAAGCTGGCATAGGCGCCCAGTAACCTTCTCTGCCTCCCTCTCGCTGCCAATGCCACCATCGCACTGCCGCTGCTTCTCCTGATGAGCATCAGTGGTTGCAAAACAACAAGAAGAAACCAGGGCAGGGCCACAGTCTTCTGGCACGCACTGTTGGTTCTACTGGCCTCTTGCCCCCTCTGATGTTAACTTCCTGTTCCAGGGCAGGGGACCGGCAGCACCAACAGCGCGCACCTGAAGACTGTGGCCCTGTGCCTGCTTCTTGTTATTTTGTCACTGCTATTGACCATTGGGGAAAGCAACAGCAGCCACAAGAAACAGAAGATACTGAAGGTGCATCTGAGAAGGAAGAAAAAAGACACCAGATGGAAGGTACGGGAGGAGGGGAGCAAGAGAGGCAGGAGATGCTGAATGGAAAGGGGGAAGAGAAATGATGGAAGGGGGAAAGACAGAGTGAGAAATACAGGCAGGAAAGATGGGGAGGGAAAGAGGGGAGGTGCTAGAAGGAAGGATAGAGAGAGAGAGCAAGAGGGGAGACTCTGTGGAAGGAGGGAGAGAAAGGGGGGAGATGCTGGAAGGAAAGGGAGAGAAAGAGGGAAGATGCTGGATGGAAGGGTAGGGAGAAAGAGGGGACATGCTGAATGAAAAAGGGTGGAGAAAGAGAAGGTGCTGGGTGGAAGGACAGAGAGAGAGAGAGAGAGACATTAGATGGAAGAATTGGAAGAGAGCGTAGACACTGGATGGAAGGATGAGAAGTAAAAGAGGGGAGATGCTGGATGGAGAGGTGGGGAGAGAAAGAGGAGAGTTGCTGGATGGAAGAGTGGGGAGAGAAGAGGAGAGATGCTGGAAGAAAAGGGGGCGAGGATAGAGTTAGTGAAAAACTGGAGAATAATGAAAAGCTGAAGATAGACAAAGTAAAAAGAGGGAAATTAAAGACTGGATAGCTAGAATCTGGACAAAGAGGAAGAAAAATAAAGTGAAAAAAACTGAAAGAAAAAGGAGGAGAGAGAAAATGATACATGGACAGGAAACCCTGGCAAGAGAGTTTAGAGATAATGGAAAACAGAAACCAGAGACTGGGACCAAAACAATTAGAAAACGTAAATGGCCAGACAACTAGATTCTTGTAAATATGCAATTATTGTTTCACCTGAAATATATCCTTTTCTACCTAAAAGGACTTCCCTTTCAGGAGCTTAAACAGTAAGCAACTTTCTCCTGAGCTGATATATTTCAGAAGCTATTGCTATTCAGCTATGTTTGGTGTGGAAAGAGAGTTGCAACTGGTATTTTGAACACTCATTCTTTGGATTTCATAAATTTGGCACAGACATTTTTCTTCCAGCAAGATGCAGGCATTGTGCCAAAACATGGACGTCGGGTCAGCCAATAAAGGATTTTTATTTGGACCTCTGATTGTGTCTCCGTTTGGGCCACCTCCGCTGCTTTTGGTTTCAACCAGGAGTCTAGTGCCTCCAGAATAGATTTTCTGCACTTTTTATCAAGATGAATCTTTGCAGGGCAGTGTAGGGGAACCTTGTCAACAGAGATGAATCGGATAAGAACACAGAGAGGAAGGAAGGAAGGAATGTAGAGAGTGTAAAGAAAAAGTTAACACACAAGGAGCAGCCTTTTTCTGTCTCCTCAATTTTCTGAGCCCCTGATGCACAAGGAGTTAGAGGGGACAAATTAATAGAGAAAATACTAAATTAAAGCATTTCTTTAGGTTCAGGAAGGATTCTTTTTTCCTGTCCTACATAGAGCTGTGACTGGGCACAAGAGATGCTCTTCCATTGTGTGACAGACCTTTCCCTAAGCTACCCTCCTGCACCAGCATTTCAACCCACAAGTCAGCAGTAACAGATCATCAGAAGAATCATCAAGGTCCTCTCCTCCACGTCACGTTTTAAACTTTCTTTATTTTATTGATGCGTTAGTTCAGTACATTGGTTCAACTGGTTCTTTAGCAACCGGTCATTCATAAAATTATTGTTCTCTCGGCCTGCCTGCTTGCCTTAGTGCCATGATAACTGGACCTAGCTAGATCACTGTGCCTCTTTGCCTATTCTTTGTCACTCATTTGATCGCTGCTCTATCTGCCTGCCAATGACAGTATGACCTAATGTGGAAATTTTATCAGATTTCTTTCTCTGACTTTGCCAATTGCCATCTGTTGCTACTTCCACTCTCCAGTACTTCTTTTGCATTTGTAATTTCTCACATAATTTCATCTCTAAATTCTGGGACTGTGTGCCAGGTTCAATGTATTAGTTCATCAGTGATTTTCTTTTCAGTGCCTTTTGTCTGTCAATCTGTCTGCATGTCTTTGTCAGCCTTTTTACCCTTGCCATCATTTGCTGTCACCTGCCTGAGTTTCTATAGTGGTTAAGTCGCGCTATATAGAATCCAGAAGATAATGTCATCAGAGATCAAACAGACCACAGTGTCATATCCTTCAACTTTGGTGGTTGCCAATCAGGACTGCTTCTCTGTATCAAGGCTCCTCCGTGCCCCATGCCCACTCCTGCGTATTATCGCTCTGCACTGGTCTCCTAAAGCATGTATGTGCGCAGGGGGAGCTCTCATAGCACCAGCAGTAACAATGCCGGGATCCCTGAAGGGAGTGTCATTTCCTGTTGCACAGGTTTTAAAGAAGTGCCTGTCTTCAACCCACTGCCTTTGTAACAGGTCTCCATGAACTGTACCTCGTCTTGCCTCATGTGTCTCCAGTTTCTTGCCTTGTCTGCCTGTTCCTGCCTTGCCGTGCCTTGTCTCCAAGTTCCTACTTTGCCTTGTCAAGTTCCAGCCTTGCCATGTCTCCAAGTTCCTGCCTTACCTCCTGTGTCTCCAAGTTCCAGCCTTGCCTTGTTTCCAAGTTCCAGTGTTGCATTGTCTCCAAGTTCCAGCCTTGTCTCTCATGTGTCCACGTTCCAGCCTTGCCTTGTCTCCAAGTTCCTGCCTTGTCTCTCGTATCTCCAAGTTCCAGCCTTGTCTCTCCAAGTTCCAGC